>NC_048570.1:82334567-82512067 GCF_013265735.2 Oncorhynchus mykiss
TGCACACCAGACCCCAAAGAGAAGGCAAGCCCCATTCACACTAACCACCTCATGAAGTGTTAAACTGGGAGGGAATGGAGTGTTGGTTTGTGTTCATTAGGCACCAAATGAAGGAAAAAATATGTCTGAAACAGGCAGAGACTCCCTGGACTTTCCATGGCAAAACATACAAAAATAGTTTTTGGTGGCATACACAGATTTGCAGATGTTATTTCGCTGCACCTGCAATGCTTGTATTTGACTATAGTGTAACGTTGATGATTTGTTCAACACTGCATATCTCACTGGCTCACTGACTTTGATCCAATCCCTGTAGGTAGCCATGACACTGGAGGTCCAGGAGAGGTGGAACAGTGGGGAGATAACAGAGGTGGGTCAGGCTACACCACCTGTCCAGCCAAGCAGGAAGGAGAACCTGACCGTACTGCAGCCGGGCAAAATCAAGCGTGGCAAAGGTGGCACACAGGTCAGTGTTAAGAACACCCTCTAATCACTCAGACCAGACAGGTTGGCAGTATGAACTAACAAGTTCAGAATCTCTGAAATCCCCAAAAACTGAGCCTAAAATCCCATTGAACTATAGAGGGATTATTCTCATTAGCACTGTATGTAAATTGTAGTCCTGCATCCTAAATAACAGGCTCTCTTCTCACTATCTAGAACTGTCTGGTCAGCTTGCTGAAGAACAGAATGGCTTTAGGAAAGCCAGAACATGTATAGACCACATCTATACTGTCTCTACAGTGGTCCAGGCTAGAATTGAAGAGAGAAAACCAACTTTTGCCTGTTTTATTGGTTTTATGAAGGCTTTTGATTAGGTAAATAGAGACCTAATTGCTTTTAGACTGGGGTAAATCCATTTGAATTCGATCACTTTTTGACAACACCCTTTATTCAGGAGCACGTTGTGTCTCAACCACGGACACAACACAAAAACCCCAGATGATGGAAAGTAGGGTATAAGCTACAACATATGCGAATATGAAAAAAAATCGGAGTTTACGCCTTTTTACAGAATTGACATCAAAGGTAATTGTTTTTATATATATTTTTTACATTTAGTTTGAGAACCCTATTTGTTGTAAGCTTTTGAATTATATCAAACTCAACCGTTGATCTTTTCCAGTGATGATGACATGGATGTCTCATGGTATGGTGGGGTAATGCTAAATGGGTCAACTTTGAGCACATCTTATCTCCTGAATGTTTTGCATTCAGGTCCAAAACGTCACTTTCTGACCACTTCTTCCATGAGGAAACATGTCTGGAAAGTTCTGTTTAAATCAAAAGGGAAGCTGTCAAAAAGTCATTGAATTCATATGGATTTAACCACTCATTAAAATGGGAATTGATGGAAGATTCTCTGATGTTATCAAACCTCTTTATCTGGCTCCAGTTGCCTGTGTTCAGGTTAATGACCTGGTTTCCAACCCCTTACTGTGTATAGCAGGGAGACGTACTCTCACCCACTTTATTTACTCTATATGTTAATGATTTAGACCAAATGAAAAGGACCTTGGTTACTGTGCTTATTCTCAACTGTTTCAATCCTGTGTGTGTCCAGTGATGGACTATGGGGATCCAAAGTACATACTAATTGTAACAATGTTCCAAACAGAGCAATCCGCTGCTTTCTTGGTGTGCATAAACTGACTCGAAACCTGGCCATCTGTGGAGATATGGGTTGTGAAGGTAGTTAAAAAGGTGACATGGTACGTCTATGGAACAGACTGATGAATATGCCAGAACGCAGAATCACAAAAAAAGGGTTTGACTGGGACCTAGATAATTACCTATTTTTTGTGAAACTGATTTGCAGTATATATTCAGGAACAAATTACCATGTGGTGTTAACCAAATCTAGGACAAGCTTTTTCTGATCCACAAGGGAAAATGGGCAGCTGATATATGGTTTAGACCTAAAAACTTAGAACATACTGTCATCAAAGAGAACTATATCCCTGAACCATATGTCCTCCTGAACCTAACAAAAAGCCAAAGGTCAGTTTGTGCTCAACTCCCATCCGGCCCTCTCCCTCTGGCTTAGAGAAGGGTCGATTTAACACAGTGCCCGAAGAGGAGATCATTTGCCTACTGTGTTGGAAAAACAAAATCCATTTAGTGTTTTATAGCCCTTTGTATAACGATCTGAGACGTTATCTTCTGTGAAAATGTTTGGTGCTAAACCCTGAAGTATTGTGGTTACGGGACAAGCAGGGACTTGAAGTCTGTTTCAGGCAGGGGGTTTGAGATTGTTCAGTTTCTTTACACTGCCTGGAGAAGGAGAAATGTACTGTTTGTAGTGGCGCTAGATGATAGCTGTACTGTTTGTAATGTACTGTTTGTGTAGTGGGGCTAGATGGTAGCTGTACTGTTTGTGTAGTGGGGCTAGATGGTAGCTGTACTGTTTGTAATGTACTGTTTGTGTAGTGGGGCTAGATGGTAGCTGTACTGTTTGTGTAGTGGGGCTAGATGGTAGCTGTACTGTTTGTAATGTACTGTTTGTGTAGTGGGGCTAGATGGTAGCTGTACTGTTTGTGTAGTGGGGCTAGATGGTAGCTGTACTGTTTGTGTAGTGGGGCTAGATGGTAGCTGTACTGTTTGTAGTGGGGCTAGATGGTAGCTGTACTGTTTGTGTAGTGGGGCTAGATGGTAGCTGTACTGTTTGTGTAGTGGGGCTAGATGGTAGCTGTACTGTTTGTAATGTACTGTTTGTGTAGTGGGGCTAGATGGTAGCTGTACTGTTTGTGTAGTGGGGCTAGATGGTAGCTGTACTGTTTGTAATGTACTGTTTGTGTAGTGGGGCTAGATGGTAGCTGTACTGTTTGTGTAGTGGGGCTAGATGGTAGCTGTACTGTTTGTGTAGTGGGGCTAGATGGTAGCTGTACTGTTTGTAGTGGGGCTAGATGGTAGCTGTACTGTTTGTGTAGTGGGGCTAGATGGTAGCTGTACTGTTTGTGTAGTGGGGCTAGATGGTAGCTGTACTGTTTGTAGTGGGGCTAGATGGTAGCTGTACTGTTTGTGTAGTGGGGCTAGATGGTAGCTGTACTGTTTGTAGTGGGGCTAGATGGTAGCTGTACTGTTTGTGTAGTGGGGCTAGATGGTAGCTGTACTGTTTGTGTAGTGGGGCTAGATGGTAGCTGTACTGTTTGTGTAGTGGGGCTAGATGGTAGCTGTACTGTTTGTGTAGTGGGGCTAGATGGTAGCTGTACTGTTTGTGTAGTGGGGCTAGATGGTAGCTGTACTGTTTGTAGTGGGGCTAGATGGTAGCTGTACTGTTTGTGTAGTGGGGTTAGATGGTAGCTGTACTGTTTGTAGTGGGGCTAGATGGTAGCTGTACTGTTTGTAGTGGGGCTAGATGGTAGCTGTACTGTTTGTGTAGTGGGGCTAGATGGTAGCTGTACTGTTTGTGTAGTGGGGCTAGATGGTAGCTGTACTGTTTGTGTAGTGGGGCTAGATGGTAGCTGTACTGTTTGTGTAGTGGGGCTAGATGGTAGCTGTACTGTTTGTAGTGGGGCTAGATGGTAGCTGTACTGTTTGTGTAGTGGGGCTAGATGGTAGCTGTACTGTTTGTAGTGGGGCTAGATGGTAGCTGTACTGTTTGTGTAGTAGGGCTAGATGGTAGCTGTACTGTTTGTGTAGTGGGGCTAGATGGTAGCTGTACTGTTTGTGTAGTGGGGCTAGATGGTAGCTGTACTGTTTGTGTAGTGGGGCTAGATGGTAGCTGTACTGTTTGTAGTGGGGCTAGATGGTAGCTGTACTGTTTGTAGTGGGGCTAGATGGTAGCTGTACTGTTTGTGTAGTGGGGCTAGATGGTAGCTGTACTGTTTGTAGTGGGGCTAGATGGTAGCTGTACTGTTTGTAGTGGGGCTAGATGGTAGCTGTACTGTTTGTGTAGTGGGGCTAGATGGTAGCTGTACTGTTTGTGTAGTGGGGCTAGATGGTAGCTGTACTGTTTGTGTAGTGGGGCTAGATGGTAGCTGTACTGTTTGTAGTGGGGCTAGATGGTAGCTGTACTGTTTGTGTAGTGGGGCTAGATGGTAGCTGTACTGTTTGTGTAGTGGGGCTAGATGGTAGCTGTACTGTTTGTGTAGTGGGGCTAGATGGTAGCTGTACTGTTTGTAGTGGGGCTAGATGGTAGCTGTACTGTTTGTAGTGGGGCTAGATGGTAGCTGTACTGTTTGTAATGTACTGTTTGTGTAGTAGGGCTAGATGGTAGCTGTACTGTTTGTAGTGGGGCTAGATGGTAGCTGTACTGTTTGTGTAGTGGGGCTAGATGGTAGCTGTACTGTTTGTGTAGTGGGGCTAGATGGTAGCTGTACTGTTTGTAGTGGGGCTAGATGATAGCTGTACTGTTTGTAATGTACTGTTTGTGTAGTGGGGCTAGATGGTAGCTGTACTGTTTGTAGTGGGGCTAGATGATAGCTGTACTGTTTGTAGTGGGGCTAGATGGTAGCTGTACTGTTTGTGTAGTGGGGCTAGATGGTAGCTGTACTGTTTGTGTAGTGGGGCTAGATGGTAGCTGTACTGTTTGTGTAGTGGGGCTAGATGGTAGCTGTACTGTTTGTAATGTACTGTTTTTGTAGTGGGGCTAGATGGTAGCTGTACTGTTTTGTAGTGGGGCTAGATGGTAGCTGTACTGTTTGTAATGTACTGTTTTTGTAGTGGGGCTAGATGGTAGCTGTACTGTTTGTGTAGTGGGGCTAGATGGTAGCTGTACTGTTTGTAGTGGGGCTAGATGGTAGCTGTACTGTTTGTAGTGGGGCTAGATGGTAGCTGTACTGTTTGTGTAGTGGGGCTAGATGGTAGCTGTACTGTTTGTGTAGTGGGGCTAGATGGTAGCTGTACTGTTTGTAGTGGGGCTAGATGGTAGCTGTACTGTTTGTGTAGTGGGGCTAGATGGTAGCTGTACTGTTTGTGTAGTGGGGCTAGATGGTAGCTGTACTGTTTGTGTAGTGGGGCTAGATGGTAGCTGTACTGTTTGTGTAGTGGGGCTAGATGGTAGCTGTACTGTTTGTGTAGTGGGGCTAGATGGTAGCTGTACTGTTAGTGTAGTGGGGCTAGATGGTAGCTGTACTGTTTGTAGTAGGGCTAGATGGTAGCTGTACTGTTTGTGTAGTGGGGCTAGATGGTAGCTGTACTGTTTGTGTAGTGGGGCTAGATGGTAGCTGTACTGTTTGTGTAGTGGGGCTAGATGGTAGCTGTACTGTTTGTAGTGGGGCTAGATGGTAGCTGTACTGTTTGTGTAGTGGGGCTAGATGGTAGCTGTACTGTTTGTGTAGTGGGGCTAGATGGTAGTTGTACTGTTTGTAATGTACTGTTTGTGTAGTGGGGCTAGATGGTAGCTGTACTTGCCATGATTATTGTACAGTATATGCATATAATTTGTACAATCTTATTTTGTGTTGAGTACAAGGAAAATGGTACTGTGTTTAGTAGTGTCTTGTAAGCCCATGTGGGCTGGGTGCCAGTAGATACTGAAATCAATCACAATCAATCATGTAGCCTAACAAATAGAAGACCAAACACGACAATGACAATAGACACAGGTAATGGTACTGTTGAGAAAAAGGAGGGAACATATGCCATGCCAGTATTGAACTACACAACCCCTAGATTAACAAAATGGGCATGCTAACTACCCACTGTCGCAATAAAATAATCTCTTCGGAAGTCAAAGTTTATTTGTCACTTGCACAGGATACAACAGGTGTGAAACAGTGCAGTGACATGCTTACTTGCAAGCTCTTTCCCAACAATGCAGTATTCAATAGAAAGGTAAGAGAAATAATACGAAGGAAAAACAGTAAAAAAAAAAACTAGATTGTAAACTCTATACAGGATCAGTACCAGCACCATCATTTCAATGTGCAGGGATACTGGAGTAGTTGAGCTAGATGTATGAGCAGGGGTAAAAGTGACTGTCAGCAGTATAAATAATAAAATAAATACAAGAAGCAGCATAAATGGTGTGTGTTCATGTGTAATGTGTGTGGCATTAGCATTCGTTGTCATGGTATTAGCATTCGTTGTCATGGTATTAGCATTCATTGTCATGGTATTAGCATTCATTTTCATGGTATTAGCATTCGTTGTCATGCCATTAGTACATACAGTACGGACAAAGGCTATAGAACTGCAACATTCCATGCTTCATGAATGATGATTGATATGAGCGTGTGTGTTTACTATGTGTCTGACCAGGCTAGCAGGATAGCCCTCCTCCACTCCCTGGCTAACATAGAGCAGTGGGCTATAGACCTGTCCTGGGACGTCATCGCTCGCTTCTCATCGGTCAGACTGGACACTGGAGAGCCCCTGCCCCGCCAGTTCTTCAGCGACTTTGTCAAAGTGGCCGGAGACGAGGCCAAGGTCAGTGTCCGAACATATATTAATGTGGTCTGTTACGTGTTGTTTTAAGTATAGTTCACTTTCAGCTTATTTTTTCAAACAAGCTGGGGGGAAAGTGGAATATTCCTTTAAGAATGATGCACATTATTGTTATGTATGTCTGTTGTTCAAACGTCTATACATCAGATATTGGTAGTCCAAGTATATTTACTATGCTTATATTTGTATAATACTGCAAGACAGTGTTCCTCAAGGAGGATAAAAAGTGGTAGTACTGTATCAGTTGTGAGTATTGGATGGACTGTTACCCTGGGAATACAATGAATTTCTACGGTTCCCAACAGCATTATCACTTACTAGAGACGAGGATCACAGAACTCGACAGCTTCTTTGGTGCGTTACCTGTTCATAATGGTGGGTGGTTCGCTGACTTCTACAGACTAAGGCCCGGCTTCAATCCGATCTCTTTTGTAGACAATGCGTCTTTGGAAAGGCAATGTTCCCTGTGTTCGTGGAGATCTAATTCACAGTGAACTCTGCATATTTCGGCTCAATCGGAAATGAACTTTTAAGTATCACGCGTGCTATAATGCAGATTGGATTGAATCCTGGCCTAACTAACTATTAATATCATCACAGTTGGTTTTATGAAAAAATACATGGCATTTTCTGTGCAGCCAGTGTAAATTGAGCTTCCTCCGCTCGTCTCCACAGGACTGTGGCAGTCAGCAACGGATACGTCCCACAACCTTCTGGCGAGGCTAGCCATTGTGCATATGGTACATGAAGCCAGGTACAGCATCCACCTGAATTACAGCACCAACAGAATATGATTATGTTACCAGTGCAGTGGAAGCATTATGGTCCCTATTACCTTGACACATCTTCTAATACACCCATGGGGTTCACATTATCTGAAAGATTTGGATAGGTGTGAGAAATGTCACTCCTCCTTGGCCACAAATAACCACAGGGTGGCTAAAACAAAAAATGGGTGAAATTCTTGTCTTTTCAAAATCGACTGGACTCGGGGAAAGTACATCTACCTAACTCCCTCTCTCTCCTCCTGCAAGGGGCCTAGATGTGCACCCCCAGACCCTCTCCCGCTTCGCTGCCCAGGGGGACTGCAGCTCTGTGGAGGTGCTGGAGGTTATCTACCGGGATGAGATCACTCACGTGGCCGCCGGGCTCCGCTGGTTCACCTACATCTGTTCACAGGAAGAACGGGTATGTCTATAAAGAGGCCATTATTTAACTACAGTTTAGTAGACTGAACAGAGCATAAATAGTTTCCTCTTTATAATGCACATTGTTGAAGAAATGTTTCAAATAAAATCACTGCCACATTACAATTGGTTTTATGGTGAATGTAGTAAATCACTGGCCTGGTAACACATCCACCATAGTTGATGCAGCTGTGCCTCATCTAAAATGACATCCAAAAGTGTAATACATTTTGGTAGCTAATATTCAGCTTTCCTGATGCTCTTTTTAGGATTGCTTATCTACTTTCCATGACTTGGTGAAGCAGCACTTCAAAGGTTACCTGAAGCCTCCTTTTAACACAGAGGGTAGGAAGACAGCAGGGATGACAGAGGAGGTATGATGACACCCTAAACACATTCACACTAGCTAACGGCAGCTAGCTTTATGACTAAAAGGAAACATGCAGTCAGTGTTTCCCAACCCTCTCTTAACCACCAGACATTTATGTTCTACCACTTCACTGATACATCCTTATCACTAATGAACTAATTAGCCTACCAAGCACTTGATTAGTTGAATCAACAGGGCTAAAAGAAAAAATTAAACACTGGTCTAATTCACACCCACTTTATCAAGTGAATAAATACATTTCCTTCAATGTTTTGTTTAAAACTTAGTGAAATGCTACAATTCTGAACTTTCTTTCTCTCTTCCATAGTGGTACGTGCCTCTTGTAAAGCCTCCCAGTTAACAGACAATGCCCCCGAGACCAGCATGCTGTGACGAACACAGTTGTAAAGCCTCACAGTTAACAGACAACGTCCCCGAGACCAGCATGCTGTGACGAACACAGCTGCTGCGTCCCAGCGGGTGGAGGAAGCAGATTCACACCAAATCTCATAAAACCTGGATGAAGGCCAAACTGTTACTATTATAAAGGTTTAAACTCAAACATGTCAGTAGCCGTATCAATGTGGCATTGCAATCTAATATCTGAGCCCTGATGACGTGGCATTCGATCATTGGTTAATTTGTGCAGCGCGACTGCAATGTAGTCGGCCTGGAACGGCACCATTTAGTCCCCTGGGAAGAGTACATCTCTAAAACAGACCCCACCATCTCTACAACTGTGATAAATATTACCAAGTCCAATGCATAATATGGTAATAGATAATGTCATAGAGCAAATGACAAAGGCAACAGAACATTGTAAATGTTTATTTATGCAAATACAACTGTTATTTTGGTAGTCTAACGGGTTTGAGGGTTTTGCATTCGACAACAAACTACTCACACACAACAGTCTCTCCATGATATCACTATTATTACATTCATGTGTTCCATAGGCTATCAGGAAATAGTTTCCACTAGGTGTAAAATAAGAGAAAACGTTTTTGAAACAGAGGGTCGTTACTACCTGGACTTGAACAATAAGAAATGCTCATTTTTAGTTTCAAAACGTTTTGCCACGGTGTTCCCTGCTGAACACTACTCTTGTGTGTACTCTTAAATATGTTGTCTTAAAACAGACATAGTATAGATCCTTTATTTTTTACAGGAAATGTATCTAATCAAATAACATTAAAGTAGGTTGTTGTTTTGTGTTTTAATGCACAGCGTGTAGCTGTGTCAATGAGTTCTCCTCTCCAGCTGAATGTAATTTAGTTCTGTTACTGTGGAACAGGCACTCCTGCTTGGGAGGGCCAGATCTGTTCTGGAAGCTCTGATGGAGATATCCGTTGTAGAAGTCCGCTGCCGACAGTCTCTTCTTCAGCATCACCGCCTTGAATCCCACCCAGCCGTCCTTGACCACCGAACACACAAAAAGTGCTTGTCATCATTTTCTTATGGGATCCATCAAGTTAATTATTTATATTTTGCCATGATACATCAGGAAGTGAATTATTTGTCATTAATATTAGACATATTTCAATAAGACAAAATTTGAGGTGTTTCGACATAATAGTAAACCGTGGAAAGTGTCAAGGATGAAAAGCCTGGCTCACGCACCTTACAACAGACAGCCAAGGTGTTGGATTCTTTCTGATAACTCATAGATCCTGGCACAGGTATCCTCCCTCGACCTGTCATTAAAACAATCACAGCCTTTCTCAACCTAAAATATTCAAAACGGATGTTACCAGACAGATTGTGGACTCCAGCACTACTGCTGCCGGTCCACACAGCTACTTACCGCATACTGATTGAACTAGCTGACTGAGTCAACCACCATCTACCACCAAGCAGTGGTGAAAACAATGAAGAGTCCTGATTAAAAGAGGAAATTACCTGATAGTGAAATGTTGCACTTGCCAGCAAAGTCCAGCAGCTTTATGGTCTTGCCCATCCAAATTGTTCTCAATGGGATCTAATGAGAGAGAAGAGGAGGGCGTTATTTTAACACTCTTGGACAATGTGTGTTGAGAGGCCGGTCATAGTAAATCAAGGTCATGTTCAGTATGCACAGAATTAGAAAATCATCTTGAAACAGGTGAGGAATGGCCTGAATAAGACTGCTCACTTTAGTTTGAAGTTTTCTGACTTTTCTAGTTTCGTGCCAACTGAACATGACTGGTCTGTCTTATTACCCGGGATGCGATGGCACGAAACAGGCAGTCGATCTGGACACAGGTCTGCTCCTCCCATACGATCCAGCTCATCGATGTGCTGATTTTAGGGGCTGTTGAGAAGAGTCAACTCTAAGCTGAGGCATGAATGGGTGCTTAGAAAGTACATGCAGCTTTCGCAGTAAGTTGCAATTCTTGCTGATTGTTTATCATTCAAATTGTAATTACTACTAGCATCAAATGTCTGGTTGAGTAAATAAATGTCCTTACCTAAAGTGGCACCGTCTTGAGCTTGCTCCCTTCGGTTTGTGATTCTCTCTGGAAGGGTCCTTAATGTGTCAATCAACTGTTCAAGCAAAATAAGAAAGGTCCCATATAAGAGGGCTTACATTAACCATGACTGGTTTCTGACAAGCCTCTTCAAACGGATTACGCTCTGTGGAGCTACGTCCCAAATGAGTGAGCTCAAATCACACCCTATTCCCCATGTAGTGCACTACATTTGACCAACAGAGTCACATAAGACTCGAGCCACATAGTACACTCGATGGGAATAGGGTGCTATAACTACACAGTGTGAAGTGCACTCACCAGCTGGGCTCCCTTGGTGGCCAGAGTAGCTCCTAGCTGGTCAGCTGTGAAGTTGTCTGGGACCTGGTAGATCTCCTGATGAAGAATGGGACCCACATCAAACCTGTAACAGAGACCAGAGACACACCGAGGTTTACAGTAACACAGACACACACTGCAGTTTACTGTAACAGACAATGAGGTTTACTGTAACACAGATCAGAGATACACTGAGGTGCAAAGGTTTCATGATCTTTGACTTGAGGAATAGTAGTATGTGCTTTGACAGTGAATACGGTAGTAGAGTACACTATTATATATAGGCCTATTGAAATCTGATGGCCTCTGGAGACATTATGGTGCAGTTTCCTGGACCCAGATAAAGCTGTCCTGTACAGGGCTATAACACATGCTCAATGGGGAAAATCACCATTAAAAAGGCTTTTCAGTCCAGGATTAGGTTGGGAAACCATCCCTAAATATGCATTTGAACAAACAACCATCTGCTAATGTCATCCCTCACTTTTGCTTGTCAATAGTAGGTCCATGTTACTGGCAGATGACTGGTCCCTTTCATGACTTACCCTTCCTCCCTCAGCACCATGAGGAAAGGAAGAGAGGAAAGGAGGGAAAGGGCCAGAAAGTAGCTCTGGGTCATGTTAGCCTACCTCTTTGGTCGTATCTGCATGACGCTGACCCCGGTGATAGTGTCTCCGTGTAGGATGGTGTGGAACACTGGGGCGGGGCCGCGCCATCTGGGGAGAAGGCTGGGGTGGACATTCAGGATCCCACTGGAATAGAGGCAAAAGACACATATGCTGCAACTATCACAATCAAACAGATTGGACACAGTCAGGGTTTGACTCTTTGGAGGTGTTCATAAGATTGACACTTCTTGGAGCGTCTGCTGCTTGTGTAGCTGATATGGAACATAGTAGCTACCATGGAGCAAGTGATGTCGCCCGCCCTGAGATCTACAAGTACATTCTGGGTCAGTGGTAATGACAATGCTTATTTTGGTGGTCAGTCAGAGTGTTGTGTGCAGGTCCCTGGTTTGCACCCAGCTAGGGGCACACAGGGACGGAAGCTATAACGTTACACTTGTATTGCATGAATCACTTTCAGAGAAGTTACTCACCATGGAAACTGGTTGATAAGTCCTTCCCGAAGCAAGCAGCCAAACGACACCACCACCCCGACATCGAACCGCCCTTGAAGATCCCCGAGAGGCCAGACATGAACGGGCAGTTTGTTTTGATCAGCAAACTTCTTCACAGGGACGTCATTGGATAGTGTGACAACCTCAAGTGATTCCACAATTCGGTCATTGGAGTCCCTGCGGCAAATAATGACAGCAAACAACTGACATTAGGCGACGAGAAGTTACTCTAGCCTGGTCCCAGATCTGTTCGGACTGTTGCTCCAACTCTTATGAGACAGCACAAACAGATATTGGACCAGGTTAAAGTTACTCACTGCAAAGACTCTCCTCTTTGCTCACTGGCATGTAAATTGTTGTGGGTGTCATACCTTGACGCAGAGAGCAGCTTGAGGGATTCTACAGCAAAATCATCTGTCCCAAAGAAAAGGACCCTCCAAGGTGGTTCTGTTGATAAGTAGTTCCTAGTGGCAAATAGGCGAGTCTTGCCAGGGACTTGTCCACAACGCCTATGTTTCTCCGGCGTTCTTTTGACCCACACGCCAACAGATGCATGCCTCTGGGTGCAATAATTGCAAAAGCCATGGAGTATTTTCAGACCCATTACTTTTGCCTTGACATTGTTCCACATCTTCTGTCATTGGTCGGGCGGGCATCTACCAATGCCACCAGTGTATCAAAATTAGCTAGCAATGCTCGACTCCAGTATGGCTAGTTTATTCGTCAAGACAAGCTCAACAAATTACACGAGGACCCCTCTAGAATTAAGATTTATTCGTGTGACACGCTTACCTTTAGCGGTAATGAATATTGTCCAACATTTAGCTTGATTAATGTCAGCTATAACGTTAAGGTATTTCTACATACGGGCGCCGCCATATTTTTTCTTGACATACACCATGTTTCCGGTTCTATCGAAAATAGTTCTTCCTTCCTTTGATCAGACACTTTTAGTTCCGACTAGACAGTGACGCCTTGATCAGACCGATAGTACTCCTGCGCAAAATAGAACGCAGCATCATCTGGATATGGGTGCAACAAAAGTTCAACATTCACCTTCTGCTACCATTTCTGTCAAGTCGTCTACGCATACAGTTTGACACATACATTTTTTAAATGCTATGTTTAGCACCACATAGAACGCATTGCAACTGACTCTGCAAAGCAGCGTTCCATTGGAATGAATGTACTTCTGGAATCCCGGAATGAAAAGGCACTGTCAGTGTGATCGAGGCGTGAGTCCCTAAGAAGAGGTCTGTGCAGAGAGGTATATTATGTGGTCCAAACCTTCAGAGAGAATCAAGTTCTCTCCCATGAAACTGAACTGTTTATTTTTTTCCTCACAGAGAAGTGTGTAAATAATTGGCTTTATTCCAACCACAACCAATGGGACTCCCTTAAAACACACCACTTTGAAACAACTATGACCAGAAGTTACTTTTCATTGCAGGTTATGATCTGAGAGCATTTTCGCTAACCCAAAACCTTAACCCTTTTCCTAACCTTATTCTAATTATCCTTTTTACTAGATTACTTGTAGTTTTTCATGTTTTCTGTCTGTAATTCTTTTGTAATGACTTGGTGCTGCCTATCTTGGCAAGGGTGCCCTTGAAAAATGTAGCCCTTCCTGGTTAAATATTTTTTTTTTTTTAAATCCTAATCTTCACAACCAAACAACAATATTATTTGTTATTTGAGTATCCTCATCCTGTTGATTTTTAAAGTGTTGGCAAATAATGTCTTTGTGTTCACAAAACACTTTAACTCACTCACTTAAAAGGCCAGCCTACTTCTTTCTCCTTTGCTAAGGTATGGTAGATGACCTGGAGGTCATTTACCTTTAACTGTAAAACATACTTGCCATAAAGAAATAAAAATCCATTTAAGTCTCTTGTTTAACAGACAGATATCACGACAGTTCCACATATGCCAGATGTTTGACTAAACACAGACTGTTTTCCTCCCATGTCTGCAAACTGCAATGGCAAGGTCCCAGCAAGGCTAACTAAACAGTAACCAAGCAACCCTGGTCACTGACCTTGTCGATGCAAGGATAATGCCCCCCCAATGTAGAGTTTAAAAGCTTGAGTACAGGATTGATTCCATTCCATTGAGTTAGGAGAAGATTGTAATGAAGTAGGCCCAGTTATGGTGCAGTACACTATGCATTAGTTTACAGTAGCCTAATGAAGCATTCACAACTTCTTATCATTGAGAAAGAAAAGACTGCCATCACTATAAGGAGGCTGTTTCACCTGTCTCAAAATTTCTCTCAGCAATAACATCCCCAACTACTTCCAGACTATGCATTCTTTAATAAATGAAGAACACATTGCATCACATAAAAAGTCCCCATCTCCCCAGCTATAAAGGGAACATTTACAGATGCCATATAGCCATAATCAAGAGACTCAATGAACCAATCTCCTCCCACATGCACTTTGGAAAACCTCTCCTCTGCGTTGTGTATGTTCAACAGGTAGAATCATGTTCCCTACTGCACTACCTCCCTTCTCCGAGTCAGGCTGTGAGAGAAACAGCCCCTGGTAAGTGAGTAAATTGTTTTCATTACTTTAAAGCTACTGTCTGCAAATGGTATATCATTTTTTAAACTTTTAAATTAATGATATATAGCCATTGGTTAGGAGGACTTGTAGTGTATATTTTTTTGTTTGGATTGTTAACGCTTATAGCAACTTTTATTGATAGGATGTTTGGATCATAATTAATAGGATCATTGGGGTAATATGATTGATAACCATCATCTTTTGATGTGTACTATACACACAGAGAGTCAACCATTAGATTATCTACATTTGAATTTGTTTATGGGATGGGAGTATGTTTCGATTGAACCTCTAACATTTGATTGGCGCCTCGCTATCGGCGTTAAAAGTGCAATGATGGACAACTTTTCTAAATAGTTTACTTGATGATGAGTATTTCTCTTCAGGACCTAATATTGTAGCCTAATACACACTATTACAGTACATAATGGAATACACATGTACATAATGGAATTAGCAAGGTACAATGCCTCTACATACTTTCAACGTTGTTTTGAGTGTAGAGATGGAATTGCGGCACAAAGAAGGCAGTGCTTTGGATAAACTCTCAGTTTATAAGGTGGATGTGTATGTTTCCCTTTGGTCCACTAATTCAATGCAGACTAAAAGCTTTGTTTTTGATGGTTGAGAAGCCCAGTAAAAATGTGTGCTAGATACTACCATCCCAGGAATACTACCATACAACTTTCTAATGGGAACCAAGCCATAATAAAAGTTACATTTACATAACTATGATTATTATTATGTGTAAGTGTTGATCTTGTATTCTTGACTAAGGGAATACATTGTCATTCTGATTTATGTCAACAGTCATTGCAGATTTCATCCACTTCAGACATGTTTCGTGTGTGGATCAAACTTTGTCTCCTCTTGCCAGGTAATGCTATCCCTTCACACGTACACCTTTCACTGAAACAATCCCCTGATTCATTTTGCCATAAAACCACAACAACAAGTGGAAGCATGTTTTTGATTTGGGGCGGTAGGGTAGCCTAGTGGTTAGAGCATTGGACTAGTAACTGGAAGGTTGCAAGTTCAAACCCCTGAGCTAACAAGGTACAAATCTGTCGTTCTGCCCCTGAACAGGCAGTTAACCCACTGTTCCTAGGCCGTCATTGAAAATAAGAATTTGTTCTTAACTGACTTGCCTAGTTAAATAAAATAAAATTTTAAAAATTGTCATAACACTACGCTCACTACAGTGCATGTCCACTATACTGCACTTCCAGGGGTAAGTAGCTTCATGATCCACAACACCCTCCACAGCCTGTGCTTGGAGGACTTCCCCAAGACGGGCCTGGTTCAGCTGAATAAATGCAACCTGGACTCAGTTCTCCAGCAGTGGATCTGGAGGGACCAGAGTCTCCTGGAGAGTGTGGGGACCTCCAGGTGCCTGTCGGCCCACCACTCTGACCCTGTCCAGACTGTACCCTGTGAGGGGGTAGAGGATGGGGGACACAGGGGTGATGGGGGGCTGCGGTGGGGGTGTGAGTTGAACAGGCTGATCAGTCAGAACAGTTCTCTGGAGCTCTCCACAGACGGGAAACGACTGACGCTGTCCCACAGGAGCAAGCAGACCAAGTGGAGGTCTCTGGATGAAGGGGATATATGCCAGGAGAGGCTCAGTAAGTGATTGTTGTTGCCTCAATAGTTTTTTAATCGCTTAATTTACATTTAACATGGCATGAAATTGGATCTTTGTGTAAATTGACTTACATAAGTGAAGCTCTAGAATGAGCCAAATAAGCACTCAAGATGTTGAAAATAATGTAACATTTTCATCTCCTTTTGAATGATTGACTTCATCACAAGTTAGCAGTTAGATTGGGGCTTTGTGTGAATTGATACAGCATGGGCCTCTCAAACCTAGGCTAGAAGATAGTAACTCAATGTCGTTCCACAATAGTCCTAAAGCCCACCTTGGCCACATGGTGCCATTGTGGCCACCATTTTGTCAGCATAAAAACTAACACAGGGGATGGTGATGCAACATGTGTTTGTATATTTGTATTGGCACCTGCAGGATCCAAAAGGGCATCGAGCGATCCCGATGAGTTTGAGGTGAAACCTGCGGAAGAGCAGAAAGCGGGGCCTCCTGGTATGACCGATGAACAGAAAGAATTCCTCAGATGGTTCTATCGCACCGAGGACCGTAAGTTATGCTCTTTACAAAGCTAAATTTTTCCCACTACCGAGCTGAGCCAAACTGAGTTAAGCTGTTCTGTGCCTTGCTGGAAAGGACAATGAGGAAGGAAAATAGCCAAGCCAGCACAGTACAGATAAGGTTGGCTTGATAGTGTGAAAAGGGTATTATTAGTGTTGTATTAGGTTAATGTTGGGGTAGCAAACTGATCCATGGCCATTGTTTGGGAAATTACAAGTAAAATAGATACAGTGCCTTGCGAAAGTATTCTGCCCCCTTGAACTTTGCGACCTTTTGCCACATTTCAGGCTTCAAACATAAAGATATAAAACTGTATTTTTTTGTGAAGAATCAACAACAAGTGGGACACAATCATGAAGTGGAACGACATTTATTGGATATTTCAAACTTTTTTAACAAATCAAAAACTGAAAAATTGGGCGTGCAAAATTATTCAGCCCCCTTTACTTTCAGTGCAGCAAACTCTCTCCAGAAGTTCAGTGAGGATCTCTGAATGATCCAATGTTGACCTAAATGACTAATGATGATAAATACAATCCACCTGTGTGTAATCAAGTCTCCGTATAAATGCACCTGCACTGTGATAGTCTCAGAGGTCCGTTAGAAGCGCAGAGAGCATCATGAAGAACAAGGAACACACCAGGCAGGTCCGAGATACTGTTGTGAAGAAGTTTAAAGCCGGATTTGGATACAAAAAGATTTCCCAAGCTTTAAACATCCCAAGGAGCACTGTGCAAGCGATAATATTGAAATGGAAGGAGTATCAGACCACTGCAAATCTACCAAGACCTGGCCGTCCCTCTAAACTTTCAGCTCATACAAGGAGAAGACTGATCAGAGATGCAGCCAAGAGGCCCATGATCACTCTGGATGAACTGCAGAGATCTACAGCTGAGGTGGGAGACTCTGTCCATAGGACAACAATCAGTCGTATATTGCACAAATCTGGCCTTTATGGAAGAGTGGCAAGAAGAAAGCCATTTCTTAAAGATATCCATAAAAAGTGTCGTTTAAAGTTTGCCACAAGCCACCTGGGAGACACACCAAACATGTGGAAGAAGGTGCTCTGGACAGATGAAACCAAAATTGAACTTTTTGGCAACAATGCAAAACGTTATGTTTGGCGTAAAAGCAACACAGCTCATCACCCTGAACACACCATCCCCACTGTCAAACATGGTGGTGGCAGCATCATGGTTTGGGCCTGCTTTTTTTCAGCAGGGACAGGGAAGATGGTTAAAATTGATGGGAAGATGGATGGAGCCAAATACAGGACCATTCTGGAAGAAAACCTGATGGAGTCTGCAAAAGACCTGAGACTGGGACGGAGATTTGTCTTCCAACAAGACAATGATCCAAAACATAAAGCAAAATCTACAATGGAATGGTTCAAAAATAAACATATCCAGGTGTTAGAATGGCCAAGTCAAAGTCCAGACCTGAATCCAATCGAGAATCTGTGGAAAGAACTGAAAACTGCTGTTCACAAATGCTCTCCATCCAACCTCACTGAGCTTGAGCTGTTTTGCAAGGAGGAATGGGAACAAAATGTCAGTCTCTCGATATGCAAAACTGATAGAGACATACCCCAAGCGACTTACAGCTGTAATCGTAGCAAAAGGTGGCGCTACAAAGTATTAACTTAAGGGGGCTGAATAATTTTGCACGCCCAATTTTTCAGTTTTTGATTTGTTAAAAAAGTTTGAAATATCCAATAAATGTCGTTCCACTTCATGATTGTGTCCCACTTGTTGTTGATTCTTCACAAAAAAATACAGTTTTATATCTTTATGTTTGAAGCCTGAAATGTGGCAAAAGGTTGCAAAGTTCAAGGGGGCCGAATACTTTCGCAAGGCACTGTATGATTGGATTGTTCTTAAGTAAGCTATTTGATATGACAGCTCCATTATGTAATCCAGCTCCATGACGTTATCCAGCTCCATTATGTTATCCAGCTCCATTATGTTATCCAGCTCCATTATGTTATTCAGCTCCATTACGTTATCCAGCTCCATTATGTTATCCAGCTCCAATACGTTATCCAGCTCCATTATGTTATTCAGCTCCATTACGTTATCCAGCTCCATTATGTTATCCAGCTCCATTATGTTATTCAGCTCCATTACGTTATCCAGCTCCATTATGTTATCCAGCTCCATTATGTTATCCAGCTCCATTATGTTATTCAGCTCCATTATGTTATTCAGCTCCATTATGTTATCCAGCTCCATTATGTTATTCAGCTCCATTATGTTATTCAGCTCCATTACGTTATCCAGCTCCATTATGTTATCCAGCTCCAATACGTTATCCAGCTCCATTATGTTATTCAGCTCCATTACGTTATCCAGCTCCATTATGTTATCCAGCTCCATTATGTTATTCAGCTCCATTACGTTATCCAGCTCCATTATGTTATCCAGCTCCATTATGTTATCCAGCTCCATTATGTTATTCAGCTCCATTATGTTATTCAGCTCCATTATGTTATCCAGCTCCATTATGTTATTCAGCTCCATTATGTTATTCAGCTCCATTACGTTATCCAGCTCCATTATGTTATTCAGCTCCATTATGTTATTCAGCTCCATTACGTTATCCAGCTCCATTATGTTATTCAGCTCCATTATGTTATCCAGCTCCATTATGTTATCCAGCTCCATTATGTTATCCAGCTCCATTATGTTATCCTACTGAGCAGTTTGTTCTTACAATATATACTCAGTTAATCAGTTTTCACTTTTCATGGCACTGTAGTGGTGGTGGTGTCATTTATGTGATCTGATCCCAAAGCCTCCATAAAGGGATTGGTTATAGTGAGGCGCTTTTTCTCATAGTCAGATTTACATGGTAGTAAACTTTTATTCTCGCCAAGTCTGTAAAAAAAAAATCTGTTAAGTGCACAGTTGGTCCAAGTTCCAATGTTTTGTCTTTGATCACCTCTGAAATGTCCTGTGGGGTTTTATAACGGTGGGAAGATTTTCCGCAGTTACAACTGTGTGTTTTTGTCGTCACAGCAACTCCCTGGAAGTTTGCGATGCTGGCTCTGTCCTTCGCTGCCCTTCTGCTGGGCTGTCTGCTTCTGGGAATGGGCTCCATGGCGAACAAGTAAGCCCCCTATCTGACACTTACTCAACTTAAGTAGACTAATGTCTACCCACTCAACTCAAAAATACTAATGTAATACACTGTCATTCTAAACAAGAAATATCTCATGTGTCTTCAATTATGAAACATGGTGTGGTGAAGATACTTATGGTCAACAACAGTAAATGATCCAAACAAAGTGTTCATCCCAAATAACACCCTAGCCTTATGGCCCCTGGTCAAAAGTAGTGCACTATGTAGGGAATACGGTTCCATTTGGGATGCAACCAAAGGCTCTGTGGAACCTAAATAAAGGACCTGTTATGGAAGAAAACAAAAGAAATCGCCATATTTGTGCGTGCTGGTCTGGCCATCTTTATTTACATCACAGTGACTACATTTCCCATCATCCTCCACACAGAAACCGGAATAAGATAGCCAAGTACAAGGCGGCGGCTCTGGCCATGAAGCCGGAGGCAGAAGAACTACAGGTCATCGTCACGGAAGTTGGAGGTCAAAGAACTAACTCCGTCAACAGTGCCTATGTCCAGGTCAGTATGAGCCCATCTGAGATCCCAGTGAGCCAGGCCAAGCCCCTCCAGGACAACGGGGAGGTAGAGGGGCTCAAACCGGGGGACATTGTGGTGACCTGGAATGACGGGAACGTGTCCAGCCTGTACCCCGAGCCTGAGGGGGAAGTGGAGGTGTTGGCGGAGGTAGAGAAAGAGGAGGTGTTGAAGAAAGAGGAGGTGGTTGAGGTAGAGAAAGAGGAGGCAGAAGAGGGAGTGGTGGTAGAGGGATGAAGGAGAGAGATATAACAGCCACGTTCCTCATTACTGCTCCTCTGCAGAGGCAGAACAGAAACTCCTATTTACTTAGGAATAACTGTCCTTTTAAGTTGTTTTATTTTGACCTGTAACTTAAACAACCACTGTCTGTTTAATTACTGTAATGCCCATTTTACACTACTGTGCTGAGCCAGACCGTACTGTGCTGAGCCAGATATTTTATTGGTGGATGCGTAACCATGCCAGCGCAGTACAGCTTGACTTGGCTCAGTAGTGTGAAAAGGGTATACAACTACTACAAATAATGCTGTGTACAAGATGTGCAGTATCACAGTCATCATTCACAAGTACTTTGTTGTTTGCAGTTTCAGCAATGGAATATACATCTACTGTAAACATTGCTGGCCGTCGAAACATCGCAACCAACTATTTGGGATACCAAATAGTTAGTAAATGTTGTTTTTTGGTCATGAAGAAGTGCAACGTGTTGTTTATAGTGCAGTGAAAAGTTTTCCTATGTCTCTTGACAGTATGTAGGAACACTTATAAACCATGTGTCATAAGCTGTTCATGTGTAATCTACTTGGGAAACACTAAAAGGCAACTAAACATGGTCTGAGATAACATTAAGATTGGAAGATCAAACTTATCTTTATACATCTCTTTTGTAATTCTATTTGTAAAGTATTTTTAGTTATAATGCTGGCCACCAGGAAGATTAGCCGACGTCATGACATCAGCTAACGGGGATCCTAATATAATACAACTGGAATGATCTTGCTGTGAGTATAGTGGAACGCTCTTGTGAGAGAGTATTCACATATAGATGTTTTGGATAGAAAACAGAATTCAGTGGGTTAACTTTTGTCATCACACCACCTCTCCATATGTAAGATAGATTTTCATTGTGTTATAAAAGCATTCCAACAATTGCAGTATTTACAATAAGGAAATAAAACTGTTCATATCAAAATAGTTCTGTTTTGTAATTTTGGTTGGGATGGCATTAGCATACAATAGTATAAAACTGTGTTTTAAGTTATAAAAAATGAAACCGTTGTTACACTGATGAGCCTGAGGAGGGCGCCCACAACTCGTGAAAACGATGTATATATGAAGTTAAAGCCCCAATGCAGTTGTTTTGATATCAATATCAAATCATTACTGGGTAGCAATTAAGTACCTTACTGTAATAGATTTCCATTCAAATTGGCAAAAAATGCTTTTTTAGCAAAAACATATTTCTCAAGCAAGAATTTCGCTCAGACTGTCTGGGAGTGGTCTGAGATGGGAGGGGAAAATTGAAAACTAGCTGTTATTGGCAGAGATGTTTGGAACTGTCTTTGTTATTTGTCTATGAACCAATTTATAGCATGGTGATGTCCCCATGGAAAGCCAAAACTCCCGGCCATGCAAACCTGCTGATTAGAAACCAGCACCTATCAGGAAATTACACTGATAACATTTTTTCACACTTTTACAGTGTTAGTTTCATCAACTGTTGTACAATATAAAACACAGAAAAACTGAATTTTGACTGCACTGGGCCTTTTACTCAGATTGACTTGCTACTTTGTGTTATAACATCAAATAACTTAAAACATGTATCTACATGAACAACATATGTCTTCAACCGATAAAATTAGTTTTCCTTTAAAGCTTATTAAAATGTATATAAAAATACATGTGCATAGTGTCAGCAATCTATACTACAGTGAACACACCATCACCGTCATATGCACTCCAATCACCACAATACATTTGGCAACTAACATAGCTTTGTCCCAGTAACTGACTTCAAGACAAACTTTGAAAACTTTGGCAATATAAATTCAACATTCACAATGACAGTTTAAACACCAGTCCATTACTGTCCATCTCTCAAGGAGCTCTGATAATTACTGTTCCTTCTCCTCACTTGAAGGTGCAGTAAGTCATCATGATGTTTTAATACACGCTCCAACGAAGGTGATATCACCATGACAGCTTCTGCTGCATACAGTATGTTGATGGCTTGGTTGTATGTTATTCTGGCTCCACTATGGCAGACTTGTCAATAAGTCACTTTAGGAAAGTCCAGGTTGAGTCAAGTCTTCGAGCCTGAGACACTCAGTCAAGTCTCAAGTCTCTGGCACAAGTCCAAGTTAAGTCTCAAGGTTTGAGCATAAGTTTCAAGTCTTTGAGCACAAGTTTGAGACAAGTCTCAAATTTCCATTCTTTAAGTCTGGTCTCATTCTCCATCGACTCATCAGAAGATCTTGAAGCCCTTGAGCAGCGTCAGCGTGGGTGCCCGCCGTTTGCTCTGTGCCCGTGACGACTTGACCGTCACCAGCTTGGCGGTGGCGGGCACTGGGAGCTCCTTGTAGCAGGGGGTGGTGAACGGGGGCACGGTGGCGAGGCTGAACAATGGCTTGTTGTCCTCACTGATGTAAAGGGGACGTAACGGGGGGCTCCTTTTGCCGCCCAGCTGCCTGGCCTCCCTAACGGCTTCATGGAAGACCCGCTGGACAGACAGGAAGTCCAGGCAAGCAGACACCTCGAAGAACAGGCAGCCGAAACGGGTGGCGAGGGCCGAGCCGTCCGACTTACTCACCTGCCTGAAAGACAGAGTGGGAGAGACAGGGTGATGGGGAGTGAGGAGAGAGAGAGAAGAGAGCGAGAGAGAGAAGAGAAGGAGAGCGAGAGAGAGAAAGAGAAAGAGAAAACAGGAGGGAGAGAGAGAGAGAAAAGAGAAGCCCTTTAGTTTAAACAGCTCCAAAACACACTGACCACTATAATCAGTACTATAATGTGTCAACTTTGCACATATCATTAGTCAATCACACACCCTACATCCTTAGCTAACAACAAACTTTCCCACAACTTTAGAGAGCGTTCCTTTAAAAGTCTTATTAGGTCATAAACTAACTTTTTCATAGGAATGTCCCAAGAGATTATTCCATTCAAATATAACCCAGAACTCGTTGACCATGTTCTCAGAACTTAAGATATACATTTTCTAGACATGTTTCATGGGAACATTGCAAGAACATCTCCATGTATGTATCCAGTTTTCTGTGGGTTTGGAGAATATTCCATCGATGTCCCACCAAACATACACAGAACATGGTTTCCATATTCTCCAAACATAACATATTGATGTTTGGGCCTCCCAAGAGGTGCAGTGGTCTAAGGCACTAAGGGTTCGTTCCCGGGCTGTGTCACAACCGGACGTGATCGGGAGTCCCATAGGGCGGTGCACAATTGGCCCAGCGTTGCCCGGGTTAGGGGAGGGTTTGGCCGGGGGGGCTTTATTTGGCTCATTGTGCTCTAGCGACTCCTTGTGGCAGGCTGTTTGCCTGCAAGCTGACAATGGTTGTCAGTTGAACAGTGTTTCCTCCGACACATTGGTGCAGCTGGCTTCCGGGTTAAGCGGGCGGGTGTTAAGAAGCGCGGTTTGGCGAGCCATGTTTCGGAGGACACATGACTCAACCTTTGCCTCCCGAGCTGGTTGGGGAGTTGTAGTGATGAGACAAGATCAAAATTGGGGTGAAAAAATAATAATATATTAATGTTCTAGACAAGTTTCATGGGCAACGTTGCAAGAACATTTCTGTCTATCAGTTGTCAGGACGTCACCTGATGGAACCAAAGAAATGTTGTCCCACAAAAAAATGTTAATTACACATCATGCCTTGTTACTAGCAACATGACAACGTCTTACACCTGGAAAAAAAAGAAGGTGTGTTGGAGTGGCTATAAGTCTGCTGGCCATTATGGCTTCATACATTTCTGTACGTTATATGTTTTGGATAAATATAGCAACATGAAGACATCTTACACTGGGAGACAAATATAAGTGGTTGGAGTCTTGCCATGAATCAACTTTACTGGAAGTGCTTGAATAAACATGATTGTTTCCATAAACACCAGCTAAGAGGGCTTGGGATGCCACACATGCAGCAGTGATGGGGGTGTGCATTAACATTGAGTAGGACTGACATGACGTTTCATTTCAGGCTTTCAGATGACTACCACAAGTAGGCCTAGAGCTGCAAAACGCTTTGGTGTTACTTGAGAGGCTATGGGCCAAAACAGAACTTTGGGGATGGCATCACTCCTCCTGGAAGCACTGTCGGCCCGGACCAAGACATGCCTGGGCTTTTGGAGTATGTTATGTCGTTGTGGTGTGGGTTTGAATCGCAGGTCCGCCTTGGTGGGGATGAACCGGGTTATATTGTATCTCTTAAACGTCCACCAGCTGTGTCTCTAACAGTCATAAACAGACATCTTAGCATGTAAGACTTCTGCACCGATATCTTTCCATGTCTAACTACTGTGGTATGTATTGCGGCTGCTGACTATGCTGATATGAGCCAGTAGTGAGCTCTGAGCGCCTGCAGCAATACTTAGTCGCTATAACACCGGAATCTCATCAAGACTCATCTTGGTACAATGTCTCAGGCATTACACTAACAGACGAGTAGTTGCAGGTTTGAGTCCCACTCGGACTTCCATCCACACCACCCATTCACTACACACCTGTATCTCTCCATGTCCAGCTTGTTGCCCAGCAGTATAATGGGGGTCTTGGGCTGCAGGGCCTTGGTGTGGACGGTGACGGCCTCCAGGTACTGTTGGCAGCCCTCAAAGCTCCGTCTATTGTCTATGCTGTAGACCACAAGGAAGGCACTGGCCCACGAGAGGTAGCGCTCACAGTTCACTGGGCCGTCCTGGCGGTAGAGACAGACAAGGGGAAAAGGTCATCACTTCAAAACAATTAGTGGCAAAGGCTTTAGAAGACGTATCAATTGATTTAGAATAGATCTTCAAATGGTTTCCATTTGCACAGAAAATGTGTCATTGTGTCCCGGCTCTTGTAATGGTAATGCCCCAGCCTACGGCACACACGTCTTCAGGTTTGGATCCGACCTACTGCCCTTTCACACAGCCTCTATCTTTCCTCACTATCATCCTCTGTCTCTGTGTTCAATGCAAATCTGAAAACCTTTTTTCTTCTGTCACATTATCCAACCGCGGCAGAGCGCCGGCGGCAGAGCAGCGCCCCTGGAGCAGTTCAGCGCCTCAAGGGCACAACGGCAGTAGTATAGTCTTTAAAAAAAGACTATTCCCACCTGGTCAGCTGTGTCCATAACTTTCACAACGACAGGCTGTTGGTCCACCATGTCCTCAGAAGAGTAAGTATCCTCTAGATGGCAGTGAACACAACATGGAGGTCACAACATGGACCCAACATCACAATACAGTCATTCATGTTTCAATATGAACAAGTTTATTGTACATTTCTCTGAAAGTGCATCTGCCGATTCTTGTATAGTTAGTGTACACAAACTATTACAGAGGTGTTCTAATGTCCATACTAGCCAACCATAAAAGGCATTCCCAATGCACAGCATGATTCTAAATGGTACTAGAGGGGATGTTAGAACAGAGCCAAAATGATTTTATTTAACAAAGACATTTCTTGACAATTGCATTTTATTTCAGAAGGTAACAAATGGCAGCTTACCTAGATTGGGGTCATATTCACTGATGAAGCGCTTGGTGAGAAATTTGACAGTCAACGCTGAAAAGAGAGAAGGGAATCATTCACTTCCTGTTTAGATTCAGCTCTTTGTTGTCAGTCTGTCACACTGTACAATCTAGTGTCCCAAATGGGGAATGGGAACCCTGTTTTTATATAAACACTCCCATGAAATATCAGATAGGAGTAGATTGCTTTTCATGAATAACAAACTATCAAAACTGGGTCTATCAAAACTGGAATAAAATGTAAACAAAACTGGGATCTACTCCACTACAAATACTAAGGACGACAAATCAAGGAAAGTTCCTAATGTTTGGTTTACTCAGTGTATATTAAGTGGCAGAACACAATATAAAACCAACCTAAACATCACTAATGTTTTAAAAATAAACACTAAATCAATCCAATAGCATATGAAGGAGAAAAGGGAAAAAGATGGGTGGGCCACCTGATTTTCCTGAGCCCTTCACTCCAAGGATGACCACATTGACCTCAGGTTGTCCCCCCTCAGGGATAGCAGAGAAGTTACAACTCCTTGCTTTCCCAAACATCAGTGACATCTTTAGACTAAAACCCAGGAACACAAGTTTTCAAAACGGATCCAAGTAACAGATCTTTATTCAGTGCCTACATGCATTATTCAGAATATTATTAACAATAAAAATAATATAACATAACCAAATAATATAAATGTTTATAACGGTATCATAAACACTAATATTGATGCATATGGATGATAGGCTACTATGCAGGAAACACAAATAACGCCCACGTTGAACGTTTCCAAAACGTTTCAATATAACCTTACCTTAAAAGGTTTTCTCAGAGTTAAAGACTGGAGTTGAAGTGAATCGGCTAGTTGGTTTGATGTGGTTTTAAAAAAATCTGTATTACATTTAAAATCATATGAATCCAAATGCGATAAAAACATCCCAACGAGTTTTAGAACGCGCTCTTAAATCCTGTCCGATGATGAGGATGCTCATACTCGATGGTGAAAGAAGCTCGAGCTGCTCCGTGCGTGCACAGCTGGTAGGACCTTGCGTCAAGTAGACGAATCGGTTAACATTTGCTGAAGAATGTTGCTGCTTACGCACATGATTTACTGCCAAACTCCATTTAAGGGAACTGAGGTGAGGTCTCATAGTTATTCTACATGCAGTCAGATATGATTTGGAAAGGTAGACCTTTCTCATCTCCAACTAACTTCATTGACAAGAAACAAGGACATCAATAAAATTGTGATGTCAGTTTAGATCATCCAGTGAGTGAATGATTCTGTTGTCTTCATGCAGCATAGTTTCCTTCACAGATAATCACATAACTTCACAGTTAATACTTTGCACATGTTACAGTAATTGCTCGTGTAATAGTCTCAAATCGGACATATTTGAACAGAAAGAACAAAGAAAAGGTACCGTTTGACATACTGGACTTGGTTTCCTCCATTACCCTTTAATGAATGAGAACTCCACTCCCTCCTCATTCTCTACATTGGTGGCAAAGGTGGTCTCTGGCCTCTTTTGGAAGAGCGCCCCTGTTTGTATCAGGGTTTGCATGGAGGACAGAGAGAGGAGTAATTATGTAGCCTTGTGTGTAAACATTTACACAATTTTTATAGGGGGTGAACGATTTATACTAGAGTAGGTGAATCCGTCTATGTGCATGTAAGTATTTGCACAGGTGCCACGACTGTATTGGAACAAGGACTGGTAGCATGCTGTTGTCATGTGCAACAGATCCCTAACAGACAAGGTTACTAAGAATTTAACTGTTTGGAATAATAGTCTCGTATAACAAATGTGACCTCAGGGAACAATCTATTGTTGTCTCTCACCTTTGCCCAACCGCTCCAAGGCCAAGAGTTCTGACATTTCCCGCTGGCACAAACTGTCAGCCTCACAGACAAAGACCAATCAATCATCAGCATAACTGTACTGCTGTGCCCATCCATTTGCCCACCCGCTCCCACCCGACCCATCTCCCCTTTCCAGCAGGTCAACACTAGATTCCCCTCCGGCTGCATGTCACCATAATGTATGATAACTGTGCCACACGTTGCCTAACAGCTATCTATAGCCTCTGCTATTCTCGTAGCTGTGAAGAGCAATACAAACAGTGGTTACCCTGTCAAGTGCATCTGCTCTGCACAGAGGAGAGGAAAGAGGGGGATTCGGTCTAGCTGCTACTGTACCTCAAGGAAATATCATCATGGATAAAATGTCATGCTAGGACATGAGATATTTTGATCGGACTCAGCACTTCGTCACTCCTGACAAATGCAAATGTGCTGTTTGAACACTTCAGTTGAGGCGATGGAGCCAAGCAGCTGCCCTGGCTCAGGGACCGACAGTGACAAGCCTGCCCTCGGCAAGTCTTTGGACTCAGGGATGGACAGCCTGAAAGTGAGAGTTGACGGGAGCGTTTTTGTGGTGAACAAAGCCCTACTCGAGCAGCACTGTGAGTACTTCCGAGCCCTCTTCCAGTCGGGAATGCGGGAATGCCAACAGGATGAGGTCCATCTGCAAGGGCTGAGCGCCCGGGGATTTGTGTTGGCGCTCCGGGTCCTGGACGGGGATCGCCCCATCCTGGGTGGTGACGAGATTGTGGAAGCCATAGAGTGTGCCACCTTTCTACAGGTGGAGTCTGTGACAAAGCACCTGACCAATATCATCAACTCAGAGAACTGCTTGTTGATGTACCACACGGCTGCGACCTACGGTTTATGGGATCTGTCCCATCAAGCTGCTTTATTCATTAAAGACATGTACTCGGACCTGAAGGAAGATGTTGTGAGCACCTTACCAGAAGACCTAGTGGAGTACGTTGAGTCTCTCATCCCCAGTCGGTACGTCACAGTCTGCAGCCACTCTCCTACCGTCGAGCAGCTCCAGGACTGTCAGAGGACGGTCTGCTACCTGGATGACGAAGATAGAGAATGGAAGGTGCTGAGTCACCTACCCCTAAACACAAGCACCACTATGGCAGGTGTGACCATGCTAGACAACAAGCTGTACATTATAGGAGGCGTCCACGACCTCAGCAAGAAAGTTGTGGACTCTGGCTTCTGCTACGACCCAGAGAGTGACTCCTGGTCCACTATTTCCAGTCCCCAGCAGCCACGCTACAACTTTACGTTAGTGGGCCACGAAGGCTGCCTCTACGCCATCGGTGGGGAGTTCGACCGGAAGTCCATGGCGTTGGTGGAGAAGTACAGTGTCTCCACAGCCACCTGGCGCTTCGCCGCTAATCTCCCCTGCAGAGCCGCCAACGTGGCCTCCACCAAAGCCATGAGCCGCATCTTCATCTGCCTCTGGAAACCCAAGGGCGTTACGGAGATCCACGAGTACGTCCCCGAGAGGGACCAATGGGTCCTGGTCACCACACTAGTCCGTGACCAGAGCTATGGCCACTGCATGGTGGGTCACAGGGACAATTTGTATGTCATGCGCAACGGGCCCTGCGAAGACTTCCTGATGTGCGTGATGGACTGCTACAACCTGACTACGGGTCAGTGGACAGCCTTGCCGGGGCAATACGCAAACAGAAAAGGAGCCCTGTTCACATCGGTAGTAAGAGGGGACTCAGTGTTCACACTCAACCGCATGAGGACCACAGAGTTCGCCGTGGAGGAGCACAGATGGAAAACCAAGAGAGAGACCAAGGGCTTCGGGCGAATCGGCTCCATGTACACATTTCTCATGAGACTGCCCAAGGCCAAGACTGTGGGAAACACTGAGGTGTTGACGGACGGGCTGGAGTTTGGGAATCGGATCGACCACAGACGCAGAGACTCTCTGCTACAATGCTTTGACTGACTTCCTGTGAATAAGTTTAGTCTTTTAATATCTCCTGACAAACCAACAACAGGACAATGAACTAGAATGCTTTGACTGACTTCTTGTGAATAGGTTTAGTATGTTACTTGGGCCACTTTTAGGAGGCAAACATGGAACGTTGCAGAAAGAGATGTCATGAATATAGCTGACGATTCCTTTTTTTACATGTCAGAGAGGCATGTTTGTTCTTCATAGCATATTTCTATCTGAATATTACACAACGTTGTGCCGTTCTGAATGTAATCTTGCGGGGTCTCTCTACAAATCAACAAACGAGCTAAAGATGTAAATGTCAGAGACAACAGTAATTTGTAAACATTAAAGTTTGCTTCATTCATGACAAGTTGGAAACTCGGAACCTCTGAGTAAAAATGTATTAACATATTGGTTGATTTGGATACTTTCCAAGTGAGAAATATCAGTTCACTAGTTTCCACATGTCATGAGTGCAGCATATCTTCCAAGAATAATTAAATAGCATTTAAGAAACTCTATAGTAATATTGTCTTCTATAGTTCTTGAGAAATGTGTTGCCTCAAGTAGCCTTCTGGGTAATTTGACTCTGTATCCAAATGTATTGTACTATAAAGTGTACTATAATCAAGTGATTCATTACATTGAGTTGACACAGCCCTATCAGAAAGCCAAACACATGTTCAGTAATGTACATAAAGACTGAAATCCTTTCCTGTTTTTACAACAAACAAACCATTTATAACCCAGGCTCAGGTCCCCAAGGCATTCGTTGCTAGAGAACAGGGTAAGATAAGGCTGGCAGTTCACTCTGTACAATAAAACATTTCTGTAACGAGGGCATGTTTGCTGCCGTCTCGGGACAGGTATCCCTTGAAGGAGAGATTTGTATTCTCCATGGGATCACCTGTGTAAATACAGGATGATTGGGGAATTCAAATGAATAGATTGTCTTTGGCAGAAGATATATGAAATAATTGTCTTTTTAATGATCAAATCAAACACTGTTCAAATAAAGTGTTAATGGGTGAGGAATGTTGCTAATGATGTGCAGATTTTTCCACTTATCAAATTATATTACCATTAATTTCCCCTATAGTTAACAGGCAAAAATCTCCCTTGATAATATAAGAATGGTTCTTTCCCTCATTCTTTAGCCTACAGCAGTGGAGACTGGTGAGGGAGGACGGCTCATAATAATGAATGGAATCAAACAAATGGAAACCAAGTGTTTGATGTGTTTAAGACCATTCCATATATTCAGTTCCAGCCATTACTATCAGACTGTCCTCCCCATTTAAAGTGCCACCAGCCACCACTGGTCTACAGTCTGTTAACAGTCTATGAGTGAAGTTCATTAATAGCAAAGTGATAAAATAAATGCTCTCTTGACCAAACATAGAGGACCTCTAAAGCTCTCCCGGTCCATCAACAGAAGATACACATCTTTAATAGATGCCGACTCTTCCCTTTGCTTGGCTGCTCCCATCTAAGTTCTGCCGTGGCTTTGATAGTGAAATAACAAACCTGTACTGTGGTAACCCCGTCCATCCGTCCGTTGTCAGCGGGGAAAGCATGGCAAAAATGTGGAAGTGTATCCCACACATATCAAGACCTAATATGATGTGGGAACCATGAGACATGAGTATGATATTACAAGCATATTGAATTTTGATTCATCAGAAATGTTTTTTTTGTAACTGAAAACCGAAATCTCAATTCTCATACGTATTTGATCTGTACACAATACTTTTGATTCATAGGCAAAAACAAATCAAATGAATAGAAAAGACATTCAATACATTTGAAAGTGCAAGTTACAGTATGTACAACTTCAAGTGGGTCATTTCAGACAACCTGCCATACAGAAAAAGATTTACAAGCTTCTTTCAGGTTTCCATCTTTTACCCCGTACACACACCCTACAAATACAGATAATGACTTACCAGTAACACAGTGTGCATCCCAAATGGCACCCTATTCCCCATATAGTGCACTAGGTTGAAGAGTAGTGCACTACAAAGGGAATACGGTGCCATTTGGCATGTAACCATAGTCTACTGGATTTTATTTCATTGTATTACAGATCGAACTTAAGTTAAAAATACTACATGACAAATGCTGTGACACTTGAAATTGACAAAGAAAATTGACAATGGGCAAATCACATATACCATGTCAAAACCTGAAATGTAATAAAACTATGTAATATATCGATTGTCTGTAAATGGTATTGTTTAAGTTGTACTTTTCCTAGAAGGCCACTGTTCATTTCCTGATTTGCTAGAATGTATAGTTTTAGTGTGCTCCAGTCAATCAACATTGTTTCAACATGCCAATTGCAATTTGCAAATGACATACCATTAAAAGGGATAGTTCACTGAAAACTCATCATCATCATCGTTTTTGCTCTGGACTGAAAGTGCTCAATCTTGAAGACTTGACTGGTGACATACACCATTTTTGTGGATTGCATTAACAGTGGACTAATGAACCAAATAGTAAAATATAGTTTGAGTGAACTATCCCTTTAATATGATACATTTGCTAACATGATTGTTTGTCGTAAACAGGCAAGTAAACAGGAACTGTGTTTGTGTTGGTGCATGTATGTCTCCTACAATGTATTTTTCATGGGAGCAGACATTGACCCTGTCATGCCACACGCATCATCAGCTCTTCCAGGGCCCTCTCGCGGTGGTTCTCGTGGACTAACAGAACCTCTTTGATAGCGTTCGGCTGGAAGCCCATCTCATTGAACTGAGCCAGCAGGTGAAGAAACTCCTCAGCCTGAGGGGAGAGAGAGAGGAGAAACCATCAGATGATAGAGCAGCTTTTACAGTTAAAGGGGTAGTTCACCCAAATGACATGTTGATTTTCTTACCTTGTCCATAAACTGCTAAAAGGGTAAGACAACACTCCATGTTGGTAAAGAAGCCAATATGTAAGTTTGTATTTTGGGTGAACTATTCCTTTAAATCCAGCAGTACAATTCAATTCAAATTGATTTGTGGTTCATTAGAGGAAAGCTGTGAGGTGAACAGAGAATACCAGGATAAATAAATGAATAATCTATGATGTTTACCTTAGTCTCACAGTTCTGGAACATCTCCAGAGCCTCCTCCACCTGAGCCTCGTCGTAGCCCCGCTCACACAGTCTGTCACAGGCCACCAGATAGCGCAGGATCTGCACACAACAAGCACAACACCACAGATTACTACGACTAATAGCATTACTGTCAGTTAGCAGGTAAACAGTTGCCTGGGTAACTGTCTGTCTCTGCGCTCAACAGTAGTCAGAAAGCCAAATGTATTCAAGAGATGAGCATTAGACACAAAGCAGCCACAGATATGGTGGACAAGGTCATTGAAGAATACCGCTTCACACCACCACACTGACCTCAACTGACTTGGATATTTCATTTTCATAGTGTCCTTTCCAGCACGGCTTCAGTAACTATGGTGGATGTGTAACCATGTCAGTGCAGTACAGATTGGTAGTGTGAAAAGGGTAAATGTTTCAGTGTAACTGAGTATTAACTGATGTGGTTATCGTGAATCTGTCACTGTGCTCTGTGGTGTTCTATATCAATATGTGTGTTATTATGGCAAGAGTCCAATTACGCCTAACACAGCAGTGAAGAACAGATTATTATAAAATCAGATCATATTTCTGCAGTGACAACTTTGTCTCGCGCTCTCACACATGCCACACACACACACACACACACACACACACACACACACACACACACACACACACACACACACACACACACACACACTAGGTGATTCCATTGACACATTATATATAACAATAATCTGATAGGCCAATCTTGTGCTAATGACATCACTCTGAAAAGGAGAAGAACTGATCTGAGATCAGCGGAGTGAAAGGTAATATGTGTGAGAGCAGCGTGACCCATGGCCCTGCTTTAACATGTTGAGCTGGGAGGGAGAGGGGGCAGGGGATTACACTGATTAAAGAGGTCATCGATTAAAGAGTTGATCCCTGTTAATGTAACTCTCCAGCTGCCTTCTCTCTTCACTGGGAGAGAGGGAAGGAGATGGAGGAAGAGAGATAGAGAGACGGAAGGAGGAAGGGAAAGAGAGGAAGAAATGCGAGAGAGATGGGAGGAAAGAGAGATGGAAGGAGAGGGAGAGAAACAGAAAAGGGAAGAGAGGGTTGGGGAAGGATGGAGAGAGAAATAGATAGGAGCAAAAGGGGTGGGCGGTGTAGAGAGAGAGAGAGAGAAAGAGAGAGAGGGGCGGGGGGACATAAGAAAAGAGCTGAACCCTGGCTGCAACCTCCACACTGCAGGCTAGGAAACTTTCTAAACCATTTAGCCTAGCTAACTTTAATGTGTCACTTGATTCACGGTCAAGGACACTGATAAGGCCTTGACCAGAGGCAGCCCCTGAGAGAGAGAGAGAGGAGCCAGAGAGAGAGAGAGAGAGAGAGAGAGAGAGAGGGGAGCCAGAGGCAGACCCTGAGAGAGAGGAGCCAGATGCAGCCCCCGAGAGAGAGAGAGAGAGAGAGAGAGAGAGAGGGGAGCCAGAGGCAGACCCTGAGAGAGAGAGAGAGAGGGAGAGAGAGGAGTCAGAGGCAGCCCCTGAGAGAGAGAGAGAGAGAGAGAGAGAGAGAGAGAGAGAGAGAGAGAGGAGCCAGAGGCAGCCCCTGAGAGAGAGAGAGAGAGAGAGGAGCCAGAGGCAGCCCCTGAGAGAGAGAGAGAGAGAGAGAGAGGAGCCAGAGGCAGCCCCTGAGAGAGAGAGAGAGAGAGAGAGAGAGAGAGAGAGGAGCCAGAGGCAGCCCTGAGAGAGAGAGAGAGAGAGAGAGAGAGAGAGAGGGAGGAGCCAGAGGCAGCCCCCGAGAGAGAGAGAGAGAGAGGGAGGAGCCAGAGGCAGCCCCTGAGAGAGAGAGAGAGAGAGAGGAGCCAGAGGCAGCCCCTGAAACTATATATGACTTTGCTGAGAACACACATAATACTGAGCAAGTTGTGGAAACTTTGGAGTATCTGGTATCTATTTTTACAATGGTGTTTTTTTACCCTCCTCCTCTCCCTCTTCATGGGCAAATGACATCAAATATGAGCCGGGCTGCAGGGAGCTAAAACCATATGTTCTGCTCTGTCGTTAAACACTAAAGCCAATTGAGGTAGATGCACACTGTCAGATGGGGTAAAGTTGAGAGTGCTGGCATCATGTCCGGCTACGTGGACTCAATGCTCTGGAATGTGGCACTGTAGCAAATTACACAAACGTGGGGCTTTTGGTTGTATGTATTTGTATATATTAAGGATCCCCATTAGTTCCTTCCAAGGCAGCAGCTACTTTTCCTGGGGTCCAGCAACATTAAGGCAGTTACAGTGTATACACAATTCAAAATATTACATGACATTACATTTCATAACATGGGTCTTGATTAATACATTCCTTGTGATTTAACATTTCGGAACTTATTGTACCGTTACAATATGAAGCACAGAGCTGGGTTGACATACTATTCCAAATACTTTAGCTGGACTTGATTAAGTTTGCTTGGTGCAATGGAACCAATAGAATAGTCACAAAAGTACAATCCCCACCCATCTGGCATTCCAGGTAGGCTAAAGCAAACGCTATTACTATTTGAAAGATTTCAAATCGTATGTGAACCTAGGTGTGATGCAGCATTAGGGATATCAGACTTGGTTGGCTTTGAACAGAATAACACAGAGACATCTGGGAGATAAAGGGATATGGTGGAGGCTTTGAACAGAATAACACAGAGACATCTGGGGGATAAAGGGATATGGTGGAGTCTTTGAACAGAATAACACAGAGACATCCGGGGGATAAAGGGATATGGTGGAGTCTTTGGACAGAATAACACAGAGACATCCGGGGGATAAAGGGATATGGTGGAGTCTTTGAACAGAGTAACACAGAGACATCTGGGGGATAAAGGGATATGGTGGAGTCTTTGAACAGAATAACACAGAGACATCCGGGGGATAAAGGGATATGGTGGAGTCTTTGAACAGAATAACTCAGAGACATCCGGGGGATAAAGGGATATGGTGGAGTCTTTGAACAGAGTAACACAGAGACATCTGGGGGATAAAGGGATATGGTGGAGTCTTTGAACAGAATAACACAGAGACATCCGGGGGATAAAGGGATATGGTGGAGTCTTTGAACAGAATAACACAGAGACATCCGGGGGATAAAGGGATATGGTGGAGTCTTTGAACAGAATAACACAGAGACATCTGGGGGATAAAGGGATATGGTGGAGTCTTTGAACAGAATAACACAGAGACATCCGGGGGATAAAGGGATATGGTGGAGTCTTTGAACAGAATAACACAGAGACATCCGGGGGATAAAGGGATATGGTGGAGTCTTTGAACAGAATAACACAGAGACATCCGGGGGATAAAGGGATATGGTGGAGTCTTTGAACAGAATAACACAGAGACATCTGGGGGATAAAGGGATATGGTGGAGTCTTTGAACAGAATAACACAGAGACATCTGGGGGATAAAGGGATATGGTGGAGTCTTTGAACAGAATAACACAGAGACATCTGGGGGATAAAGGGATATGGTGGAGTCTTTGAACAGAATAACACAGAGACATCTGGGGGATAAAGGGATATGGTGGAGTCTTTGAACAGAATAACACAGAGACATCTGGGGGATAAAGGGATATGGTGGAGTCTTTGAAGCACGTGTGCAGTCTGTTGAAGCAGCAGAGGATTAGGGATGTTTAGTGATCTGCTCTCTTTACTTAGAGACAGGACCACTAAGCCTGAGCGAAGGGCCTCTTTACACTAGTCTGACTACACAAACTAGTTCCAGGACACATACTGCTGTTGTGTATTAGAGACGGATCTAGATTCAAATCTCTTTCCCAAGCCAAGTCCGATGTTAATGTGGGAAACATCTACTACACATACCCCTCTTTACATGTTCTGTGTAAAGCATAGAATGTATGGTGGAAATACAATGGCTCTGATGCCACATGTCCCAGCAAAAATAAGCTTAATTACCTTTTTATTCTGTAAGCCAAATAAAAATGAAAGGCCTTTAAAATGTCCACTCTTTTGTGAATCGTTGCATTAATCAAGTGTGCAACATGACGTGCAATATGGTTTAGATGAGAAGCGGCTGTATAGTTTGAATTGCTATACTAATTTTGTTTGTCTATATACTTTGGTATTCATGGTACGCTAATAGCTGCACAAAAACTTGAAGCAGGAATGTGGCTTTGGCCACTCCACATCCAAGGCAAGTGTAAGGATAGTGTAAACATAAAATTACAAACCAGATGTTGAAGAGAGATAAATCTTAATACACATATTTTAGTAATGTAAAAGAAAAACAGCCTGAGAGAGGACACGACGAGAGGACACAACGGAGAGCACACGACGAGAGGACACGATGAGAGGACACGATGAGAGGACACGACGAGAGGACACAATGGAGAGGACACGATGAGAGGACACGATGAGAGGACACAACGGAGAGCACACGACGAGAGGACACGACGAGAGGACACAACGGAGAGGACACGACGAGAGGACACGACGAGAGGACACGACGGAGAGCACACGACGGAGAGGACACGATGAGAGGACACGACGGAGAGGACACGAGGAGAGGACACGACGAGAGGACACGAGGAGAGGACACGAGGAGAGGACACGAGGAGAGGACACGACGAGAGGACACGACAGAGAGGACACGGCGGAGAGGACACGATGGAGAGGACACGACGAGAGGACACAACGGAGAGCACACGACGAGAGGACACAACGGAGAGCACACGACGAGAGGACACGATGAGAGGACACGACGAGAGGACACGATGAGAGGACACGACGAGAGGACACGATGGAGAGGACACGACGAGAGGACACGATGAGAGGACACGATGAGCGGACACGACGGAGAGGACACGATGAGAGGACACGACGGAGAGGACACGATGAGAGGACACGACGGAGAGGACACGATGAGAGGACACGATGAGAGGACACGACGGAGAGGACACGATGGAGAGGACACGATGAGAGGACACGATGAGAGGACACGATGAGAGGACACGACGAGAGGACACGACGGAGAGGACACGACGAGAGGACACGACGGAGAGGACACAATGAGAGGACACGACGGAGAGGACACGATGAGAGGACACAACGAGAGGACACGATGGAGAGGACACGACGGAGAGGACACGACGAGAGGACACGACGAGAGGACACGATGAGAGGACACGACGGAGAGGACACGATGAGAGGACACGATGAGAGGACACGATGAGAGGACACAACGGAGAGGACACGATGAGAGGACACGACGGAGAGGACACGACGGAGAGGACACGATGAGAGGACACGATGAGAGGACACGATGAGAGGACACGATGAGAGGACACGATGAGAGGACACGATGAGAGGACACGACGGAGAGGACACGATGAGAGGACACGACGGAGAGGACACGACGGAGAGAGAGACTCCAGACACCAAAGAGATCAAATTAGCACCTTAAAAAAAACTTTTACTGGGTATAACTGAAAAAATATTTTTAAAAGGGTAATAAGACAAAGATATAAAACTATTGTGCATTGGCAATATTTCATGATGATACATCTTATTGAATTGAATGGCGAAGGTTCATAAACCTTGGCAGAATTCAGATATGACGTTTTAGCACGATCCACAGATTTCTACTACGGCGCACGACATGGTTCAATGTGCCAATAAATCAGCACAATCTACTTTTTGGGTTTTTTAATTGCGGTCGTCCTGAAGTGAAAATTGGGATCATGTATACTCTACTGACGAACATTAAAGAAGAGTAATGGAACACTGTGTATCATACGGCGAACTTAGCAAAGCAAGGATTTGTGGCAAGTACATGGGGTCGCCATCTTTATGCACCTCTGCTATTGAAATAGAGAACAGAGAGAGAGACTAGAGGATGTGGCTGGCAGGATCGGAGAGAGCTCTGTTTCAACTACATTTTACGACAATGTCTTATTAGGCTAGAACACAATTGGCTGCTACATCATCATATCACTTTGTACGGTGTTTCAATGATGTCATGTAAAAACACACATTGCTGTGGATAAAAGCCCATGCTAAATGTCCATAGTGTTGTGCTGACCACAGAATTAAACAGAGCACTAGAAATGACAGTCTGAAAGCCAAATATATTCAAGAGACGAGCATTAGTCTCTTGAATTCATGGCATCCCGGTGACACAACTACAGAACCGTCATCTTGGTCAGAGAAACTTTCATTCTAGAAACTGGTCAAATTCATGTTTCTGAAATGTTTGTGACTGTGTTTTGAGACAAACCTGTTCTGGGCTCTGCTGGCCGGTCTTCTGCAGGGCGATGATGGCGGTGTGGAGCGGATAGCCCCTTTCAGTGATGGCTTGCAGCAGCTCTCTCTCTTCGGGGCTCAGCGCGGACAGCAGCTCCACCGAGGAGTCCAGTACTGACGCGGCGTGGGAACCCAGGGGTCGTGAGGTCACCGAGGGAAGGGCCGGCAGGCAGAAGTACGGACTCAGGGACTGCACACACAGGGGGGAAGAGCAGAGAGAGTGTGAGAGAGAGCGAGGGGGAGGGGAGGTGGGGAGTTTATGAAAGAAAGAAAACCAACCCCATAAAGGGAGAGGGTTAGCCTGAAACCCCAGCCTGACTGATGCCTCTCTATGTGCCTGTAGATTGACAACCTGACTGACAGCCTGTGCGTGGAACTGGCAACATTCACGCAACATGAGTGCAACATTTATAGTGCATGACAGCGCCGAAATGTACACGGCTGGCTAACCTTGAAAGACTGGTTTGCTGAGAAATACATTTCCCTGAGTAATTCCACTCGCTAATCCTGATGAACTAATAATAACTTGAGACGATTCCAAGGACAGACTTTACACTAGCTATATTTAGAGCACACATCCCTCAAAACATTTGAGAAATGTGAATTGGAAAAGAACCTTAACATACTCAGGAGGATCTGTTTTCTCTATCAACTAACATACTATATACAATTTGCTTTACAAAAATATAAATTTCATTCGTTTTTTGTAAAAATGTATTTTACAAATATATCTAGAAGTTTCAAGTTCGTCTGAAATACAATCTATCATATTTCCATTCAACAGATCTACTGTATCGGGAGGCCTGGTTGAGCAAATCCCACATGAGCTTGTTGAGCTGTGGTTGGCGTGAGAATACGTCTGATACTTAGTGTGGGGGTTTAAATTCCTCCATCTTTTTCCAGGCCCATGCTGCTCCGAGGCAGAGCCAGTTATAGAACCATCACACTGCCCACTGAGGACATCTGGTTTGGTGCTTTAGTTTTTAAAGACAGCACATGGGAACTAGGAAGTGGGGCCTTGAACTACACAGCCTAGAGAAAATGTTTTTTTAAGAAATGGGAAAACATTCTTACTTATTGATAGAGGCATACCCGGGTGTACCTGAACCCATTCCTACTAATATAAAATAAGGGATTGATGAATAAAATAGTCTACTATGCTAGATAATTCTGAGCTTCTCAGTTGGACAATGACTAGGCAACAATAATGTAAAACGGACACTTGAATCCAAAGAGACTCTGGTTTTTGCTTGTGTTGATATTCATGATGGTGTACAGCTACAGAAGGTAACTAACGTTGGTGACAGTGGCTAGGTAAACCATAGTCACTTTACCTCTACCTACATATTACCTCGACTAACCGGTGCCCCCGCACATTGACTCTGTACCGGTACCCCCTGTATATGGCCTCCACATTGACTCTGTACCGGTACCCCCTGTATATAGCCTCCACATTGACTCTGTACCGGTACCCCCTGCACATCGACCCTGTATATAGCCTCGCTATTGTTATTTTACTGCTGCTCTTTCATTTTTTACATTTTTCTTATTTAGCACTTTTTTTCTTAAAACTGCATTGTTGGTTAAGAGCTTGTAAGTAAGCATTTCACTGTAAGGTTTCCACCTGTTGTATTCAGCATTTCACTGTAAGGTTTCCACCTGTTGTATTCAGCATTTCACTGTAAGGTTTACACCTGTTGTATTCAGCATTTCACTGTAAGGTTTACTTACACCTGTTGTATTCAGCATTTCACTGTAAGGTTTACTTACACCTGTTGTATTCGGCACATGTGACAAATACAATTTGATTTGATTTGATTCTGGGCCTTCAATACCACTTCTCTACTATATTTCTCCTAATAGGAGGTCATGTCCATACCGGATGTGTTGGCTTGTGGTGTCTGATGGAGGGGATAATCTCTGTGTTGGCCCTGGTCAATGGGTGTCTGGGTAGGGATGAGGAGGACGGTGGCTTGGGTCCTCCAGGGGGGCAGGGGGTCCCCTGGATACACTCTCTGGGGGTCTCCAGAACAGACAGCGAGTACTGGCGGAGGTTCTTCCTACGCTGGTTGGTCACCAGACCACTCTGAGAGACAGGTAGGTTCAGGACGTTAGGGGTGCAGGTCTGCCGTGGGTTCCTCACCCCAGGAACACGCTGATCCGACCTGTACCCTGAACCTGACGAAGAGCACTCCTCTTCCTCCTCGGAGTCGGAGATGACGAACTTAACCCGGGTGCGCATGTCAACCTGGTTCAGGCTGTGGGAGCGCTGGCGGGGGTTGGGCTCCCAGAAGTCAGAGCTGTGTCGGCTGGCCAGGCGGCTCTCCTGGGGGCTGCTGAAGAGATGCCAGTAGGGTGGGCTGGAGGGGAGCACCTCGGATGGGGATCTGGGGCCGGATGGTTGGGGCTGGCTGGGGTAACCTCCCTGGAGGCCCTGGAGCACCCAGTTCTCCAAGCTGAACATGTACTGTTGACAGAGGTGAAGATGGGTTGGTAAATGGTTGTTGGTTGATGGGTGGGTGGATGAATGGAGTGTACTTTAAGAGAACCATTTAATCACGTTATGTCACTAACATATTTTCGAATACCAACCAATCAAATGGCGAACCAATCAAACAATTAATCAGGTAAGTAGTCATTCTAGCAAATGCTTCCTTCTTCCCTCACATTGTTAACGTGTGTCACGCAACTCATCGACTCACCCACCGCCAATGTCTAACACCCACTCGGCTTTCCCTTAGCGATTTGGTCTTTCACTTGGATCACACTTATCCAATATCATGTGATTAAGGGAAGGAAGCGAGGAAGGAAGGATCCAATAAGGCCAAGGACGCAACACAGCAAATGTTTCACTATCAATTTTCCACCTTCATTTTGTCTACATTTATGGCTTTGTTTGCCTTCCCATCAATTTCCCAGACTGTAGGAAATATCCTTGCATGTGATGCCCAAAAACCACGACACCACGACACCACGACACCACACATCAGATTGAAGCTGTTCTCTCTGTTAACAAGATGAATGAATTGATCCCAATAGAGGTGTGTGGGTTCTTGTGCGTGTGTTTTCAGAATTATACAAAGGTGCCTGCTTCAACCCAGACTAGATGTTCTTTCCAAATAGCACCCCTGTTCCCTTTCTATTTCCTGCACTACATATGAAATAGGATCCCATTTGAGACACAACCTAGGTTATGTTGGCTTTAGATGGATGAGGCTGTCAAACTCAACTCTCTCCAGATCAGAGGAGGTGAAAATAAAATGTCAACATCAGGCTCCTATAATAATCACACTGGGTTTATCACATTCTAAACCACTGACTATGGCTTCGGAGTAGTATTCACAATGAGGAGATTATGTATGTGTTGCAGGTGGCTGTTCCCTATATAGTGTAATACTCTTCACCAGGGCCAATAGGGCTCCCATCAAAAGTAGTGCACTATATAGGGAATAGTGTGCCATTTGGGATGCATAGTCTGTCTCCCACAAGCTGGAAGAATAAAGAGACTTGCAGTATTGGGGCTTCGAGAGAAGTCGGAGAGATGTTAAGTTCTACAATGCCTTCTAATGTACGTACTATATGCATTGCAAAGGTAGAAGTTAAAAGTTTTTTTTTGTTGAAAATACCTATTAAATGAATTTAAATCCAACCAAATACTTCCACAAATTAGCCTGTTCCCAGATCTGTTTGTGCTGACTTGCCAATGACCATAGAAGTAGGTGAGTATAGCACAAACAACTGGGACCAGGAAACCATCATTTCTGTTGATGTTTTATTAATTATATAAAGGTGTTGATCAAAACAATTCCCAGCAGAGTTTTTCTAGCCGCAGTATTTAGCTATGTTATAGCTTCAAACTGCAAAGCTATGTAGGGAGAACATCGTACACACTCTGTGTGTTGAGGCCACTGTGAATTTGGAAACAAACCTTACTCGAACCCTAACACGATTAAGGAGAAAGCTTGGCCGAGGTTTTGACAACTAAACCGAAGCAACATATTTTCCCTTCTCCGTTAAATACACAAACATTTGACTGTATGGACAATGTTGGTGGTCACTGTGGGATTTAGGTTTGGCGGTGTTGCAGTGGACTGGGTCAAAGGCCACCCAGTATCATAATAGTCCTAATTACACTAAGACAAGAGCAGGAGTCAGCCATTTTCCCATGACTTTAACTTCTACTCAGTAAAAGTCGATGACAACATTGGAAAACAGCGTGATTAAAACAACCGTTGTATATCTGTGTTGTATTTTGAGTGTTCGGTTCTGTCTGTGTTGTATTTTGAGTGTTAGGTTCTGTCTGTGTTGTATTTTGAGTGTTAGGTTCTGTCTGTGTTGTATTTTGAGTGTTAGGTTCTGTCTGTGTTGTATTTTGAGTGTTAGGTTCTGTCTGTGTTGTATTTTGAGTGTTAGGTTCTGTCTGTGTTGTATTTTGAGTGTTAGGTTCTGTCTGTGTTGTATTTTGAGTGTTAGGTTCTGTCTGTGTTGTATTTTGAGTGTTAGGTTCTGTCTGTGTTGTATTTTGAGTGTTATGTTCTGTCTGTGTTGTATTTTGAGTGTTAGGTTCTGTCTGTGTTGTATTTTGAGTGTTATGTTCTGTCTGTGTTGTATTTTGAGTGTTATGTTCTATCTGTGTTGATGTTCCAACCATGTGTAGAATGTCATCAAAGCTTTCTGGTGTCATCAACAAATAAATAAATGATAGCCACAAAGCCTATGTCCTCAATCTCTTACACACACCAACCTCTGTCTCCTGCAGTATGGTGAGATAGTCTGGGACAGTGATGTCTGGGGCAGCAATCAGCTCCACCTCTTCCCTGGGTCCCTCCAGAGATCCCAGAAGGGTCTTAAAAGGAACCTCATCCAAACAGGACATCCTCCTGCTGCTCTTCTGGTCACTGGGGGAGAAGGAGAGAGAAGGAGTAGGGAGAGGAGGAGGGAGAGAGGAGGAAGAGGAGGAGAAGTAAGAGAAGGAGAGAGGAGGATTGGAGGAAGAGGAGGAGAGATATCAGTTTTCAACAGTCTACTATTGTCAATCATTGTAACCTGGACTCCAGCTGTTCCAGTAACTAGCTTATGGTGTTGAGGTCTGGTACTGAGAGACAAGTGGGAAGGTGACACTTATTGCCTCTCCTGAAACAAATTGCCTGGGCGGCAGGGTAGCCTAGTGGTTAGAGCGTTGGACTAGTAAATGGAAGGTTGCAAGTTCAAACCCCTGAGCTGACAAGGTCGTTCTGCCCCTGAACAGGCAACGCACTGTTCCTAGGCCGTCATTGAAAATAAGAATTTGTTCTTAACTGACTTGCCTAGTTAAATAAAATAATTAAAATATAATTTGATTTGTCATAACACTACGCTCAGTGCATGTCCACTATACTGCACTTCCAATAGTTAAATAAAAATATTTAGACAGGATTGGATAGGAGACCAAAACAGATTGGTTCCCAGAAACTTACACTTTTTCCTTCCTATATCGGTATATTCTGTTACACAATCTAGGAGAGGGAAGTCTGGGGCAAGAGGATTGAGGATTATAAGGTACCATGTCTGACTCTCTCAGACGTCAACACCTGATGCTCCTCTCCTATTGGCCGAAGGGGACGGAAAACACACGCACACAAGGCAGAAAGCAAGCATGCACGCATGCATGCACACACACTGCCGTACGAAAGAAAGAATGCAAACACACACACACTCCAGTAAACCCTCCTTACGCAGACAGGTGTTGTGAAGCTAAAGCATCATCACAACTAAGCCCCTCCACCACCACAGCTGATCATCAACCCCAGTATGTCTGCTACTGTAGAATTAGAATTACTAGAAAGGAAAATAATACCCTATTCTTTATATAGTGCCCTACTTTTTTCTGGTCAAAAGTTGAGCACTATATAGGGCATATATAAAAGAGTGTGATTTGAGGCGTGGCCAAACAGCTGAAAACAATCATTGTTGCAAACAATGCATTTTTATGTGGCGCAGAATTCTGGGCCCGTATTAATAAAAAGTCTCAGGATAGAGTACTGATCTAAGATCAGTTTTGCCTTTAAGATCATAATGAATAAGATTAGGCCTATGTGAACAGGCAGGACCTGATCCTAGATTGCTTATGAATATTGGCCCGGATGTGAGAAGCCTTGATTGATCCAACATTCCTAATGGTACACCAATATGGCCACCGATGTACCCACCATGAGATGTTCATTTGAATGGGAATGTCTGCTCCAAGGAACCATAATGAGTAGAATGAATGTCCTCATTCAAGTCAATGATGCCACAATGGGTGGACTGGCAGCCATTTTAAAAGTGTATCCATGAGGATGCAGTCAAACTCTGGTTTGAGGGGTTGTACCCATTTTAGCACTACTTGTTTTGATTCTATGGCTGCCCTTCTAGCTTCAGATGGTGCTGGACTAATGACGAGGCTGGAGACCTAAACAGGCATACCGGTTAAGCCTATTAACTAGTTTTAAAACGCACGAAGAGCGAGACAATGGAAAGTTCAATGACAGTAGACCTACATTGTACAATATAGTCGTCTGTTTCCATAGTTAAACTGCGTCACTGGAAATGTTTAGTTTTTCAAAATTTGTTTTTTAAAGTAGGCCTATCTATCCGTTTTAAATGAATAACCTATTCAGCAAATATTGTTGTATGATTCCAGAGTGGGAAACACCCTCCATATTGTTTAACACTTGTAGGCCTATTATGGCCATCATGCAAAGGTGAGGAAAAAATATGAGAAACACATGAGAAGAACCACTAAACACACAACGCTATGACAGGTATTATGTCCCCAGAAGACAATAGTGCCATACACAGGACATTGACTGATGCACAAGGGTTTAATAAGTCACAGTTGCCCAAAATAAATAAGATGATAAGTAGAGGTTTCTTCTACTATATACTATCCTAACAATGAAAGGTAATATGAAGTAGGCTAGTAAAAACTCCAGAAAGAAGATAATTCCAATCACCAAAAAAAGAAAAAAGCCTAATATCACCCAACAGCACCCCCTGCCACATGGTAACTATTCCTATCACCAGAGGAACTATCATCACCAGAGGAACAATCATCACCAGAGGAACTATCATCACCAGAGGAACTATCATCACCAGAGGAACTCATCACCAGAGGAAATCATCACCAGAGGAACTATCATCACCAGAGGAACTATCATCACCAGAGGAACTCATCACCAGAGGAACTATCATCACCAGAGGAACTATCATCACCTCTAGAAAAGCATTTGCTACTCAAACGAAAGCACAAGCATATCAAAACATCTTTATGTGAAAAAAACAGTTGGAGTGACATGAGGCATTATCCTCATATTGTGCTACTGACTGTACGTTTGTTTATTCCATGTGTAACTCTGTTTTTGTCGCACTGTTTTGCTTTATCTTGGCCAGGTCGCAGTTGTAAATGAGAACTTGTTCTCAGCTGGCCTACCTGGTTAAATAAAGGAGAAATCAAATAAAAAATCATCAAGTAAATGCTCAACCAAATCCAAATCATCACAAAAAATGTGCTACTTAAATAATCTGTCAGTTTTTTTTATGTACCTGTACTTGTTTCTGTGAGCAGTCCCTCTTCTCTGTAGTGCTTCTTCCTCTCTCAGGCCTGGGTTACTGATGTCGTGTGTGTTGTTGCTGCCTCTCCCAACCTGTTGGTGATTAAGAGCAGTGGGCGTGAGGTCTGAGGATACAGGAGGATTAGCCCTCCTGAACTACTATGCTACTGACATAAGTCACTGACTTCAGCGGCTTACCTGCTGCTGCCCAGGCGCATGTCGACTGGAAACACCCAAGGAACACCGCTCCCATTACACCATCCCAAATGGTACCCTATTCTGGTATTCCCTATTCTGTGCATTATATAGGGAATAGGTATGGGCCCTGGTCAACAGTCGTGCACTACATAGGGAATAGACTGCCATTTGGGACCACCCCCAGGGTCTGTTAAGGGTGAAGGATTGCAGAGCATTCAGATATACATATATTTTGTAGAACAGATATAACCCCCAAGCCATAACACATCTACCTCAAATACCTCTGCACATTGTACTGGTACTCCCTCCATTCTTGTGTATTTTAATTCTCATGTTACTATTACATTTTTTGTACTAGACATTCAACTGGGAATTCAATTGGTTTGATTAATGAGAAGGCCAACAAGGAGAAGAGTAATCCTTCCATTCCTTCCTTCCTTGGCAGGCCAGGGTGTTAAGAGATTCTCGGTACACCCATGCTGTGTAAAGGTGGTAAACAGAAGGTAGACTGAGGGAAACAGAGATCTCCAAGAGCCAGACAACAGTGTGACGTCACTCAGAACCCTCCTCTGTAAGACACGTTTAGTTCAACTGTAGCAGTGACACCAACTGACCATGGTCAATAATCTGGTACGCCAGGCAGGCAGGAATAACAAATATTTATTGACTTCAGAAAATACAGAATTCCTGATAAATAGGATTTCAAATTCAGTCAAATATCAGTTGGAGAGAACAACTACCACATAGCTGTTTGTAAAATTAAGAACTGATTTTGAAATCCTTAAAAGAAAACCAATTTCACTCTTGTTTCACTTCTCCAGCAGGTCTTGTTGCAGTAACTTGCTGAATACAGTGCTAGCAAATGACCAGTCCTTTCCAGAGCCAATTTGGGCGTCAGTCAGGGTCCGAGGCAGTCCCCTCGGTCCAGGGCTGTGGCCCAAATCTCGTCTGTGGGGCATTGTGGTAAGACCCAGTCCTGGGGGACCGTGGTGCCGTCTGGGTGGTCCACTGAGACCAGACAGAGGTCCCACTCTCTCCTAGAGGAGAAAGACAGCAGGTGAGCCAAAACATAGGATACTGAAGTACTTTAAAAGTGCATGCATCCTTCGTTCCTTCATTTAATGACTGGTTAAATATCACTGGTTAGATATGCTTTAACAGTAAAAGCATTGGTGGAGCCCTTTCATACATACACGTATAATGAAGGAAGGAAACAAGGAAGGAAGAAGAAAAGGAAGGAAGGGTGCAGTCTTAAAGTATTTGAACAGGGCCTTAGTGGAGGTAAATCTCTAAGTCTAGTAAAATGCTTGTGTGACACAAACCGTATCTGTATTAAGGCTGGTAGTGAGCGCTCTGCCTGTGTGTAGTACTCTCTGAAGGGCTGTAGGGGGTGGTCAGGAGGCATCTCATCTGGAAGAGAGGAGGGGATGAGGGGAGAACAGTCACATTAAGAGAATTGGTTATTCAAATATTAACTTATAAAATCAGAATCTCTAAATGCTGTGTCTGTTTTCCTCTTATTTACCAGTGGTTCGGAAACTGTGTGCCATGAGATGACCAACCTAATACCTTTTGAATTGCTGTGTTCCAATTAACTAAATCATGTGTTTATTTCCATAATCCAAAATAAACAGGCTACAACCTGAAAGTGGGTCACGACTCTCCTTTTGGGAAAAACCACCAGCCTTTATACGGTTTCTAATTACCTCCAAAGAGCATGCTGTCCATCTCTCGTTTCCTCAGCAGTAGCCTCTCCCTCTCCTTCTTCTGTCGCTTCTCCAGGTCCCTCCTGCGCTCCTCCTCCTGCTCGCTCTCCAGCATCACCCGCAGGGCGTTCTCCTCTGCCCCATACACCCCTGTCCTCTTCCTGATCAGTGCACGCAGGCGCTCCACCAGCTCATCAAATGCTTGGTCGGCTTCTTTCTCCGGGAAGATCCCTGGTAGGGGACACAATCAGAGAAACGTTTATGTTCAGTTGTCAGAAAACGTTTTAAAATGGAGTGAAACAGAGAGGTACTGCATGAATTTGTTCAATGAGAACAGAGATTTTTTACTATTGTTGTTGTGAAGTTGAACAGCAGTTGGCTAGACAAAAGATCTGAAGAGAAACTGTTGCACCATTATGGTGCTTCTACTTACCTTTCCTGGAGGCTGCCTCCTTCCTGAGTTTGCGTAGCTTTTCCAGTGACCTGAGGATGTCCAGCATCCTCTTGGCATCTGCCTGCTTCTTCCTCACTTCACAGAGCACCGTGTCAGCAGCCAGCTTCAGCTCTTGCGCCTGATGGGGGAGGAGAGCACAAAAAAAGACAGAAGCCGTGTTCATAGTCTGGGTCAAATCAATACAGGAAACACACACACACACATATACACACACCTCTGCAAAAAGCAGTTTCCATCAATGCATATTCAGATATGTCCATGATTTGTGTATCAATCAACAGCTGTCCAATGAGCGAGTTAAATCAAAATGAAAGCAGTTAGACAGTCTTGAAATTCACTGACACCAAACTAAGAACACTGGGCCACCTGCTGCTGACGTGTGTAACGCACATTACTTAGAGCAGGAGTGTGTCTCATCTCCAGTCCCTGGGAGCCCCACGGTTGAACTGTTTATTTCTAGCCCAACACACATGCTTCAAATTCTCATCTAAACATTAAACCGTTCCTTAGTTGAATCAGATGTGCTGGGCTAGAACAAAAAAATGCAACCTTTATGTTTAAAGCAGGAGGGCTCCAGTCTGAAGGTGGAAAGGGGGAGCTATCGATCAGAGATGAGACACTGAGTTTGACAGTGCTCCCTTTCAGTTCTCTCACCCTCTTCTTCTCCTCTACTTCATGGATACGTTTCATCCTCCACTTGTCGATGGCCGCTTCACGCTCAGCCACTCGTTCCTCCTCCCTCTGTTTGTCCTCGTCCTGTTCCACTTGTCGACGCCGTAGCCTGGCCCTTCTCTTACTGATGGAACCCAGTTTCTTTTTAAGACTTTCAACAAACTCAGAGTCACCGAGGACCTTCAGTTTCTCTTGCAGATCTGTCTTCACACTCACTGCCTCAGCGTAAGAATCCGCCCAGACGCTCTCATTCTCCATGTTGTGCTTCAGCGTTTCACAAGCCATGGACAGCTTTGAAACTAGCTGTATGGCACCGTACAGGGTGTCTCGTATGTGAGCCACGGAGACCTTTGGGTGAGTTTGCCTTGAATGAGGTTCCGCCGGTTTGGAGGTCTTGGCTGTTGTCCTCTCTCGGTTCCTCAAGAAATGTTTCAGCCACTGTTCGTCTTGCATCCTCTGAATGGAGTCTTCGTCTGGTGGCTGTGGAGCCATAGGCCTACTAAAACCTTGGTCACGCTGCAAAGCTGTTCCCATCGGAATCAAGGACGGGGAGGCAAGGAGAGGTCTGCTACGATGTTCAGTGTAACCACTGTCCGCATGCTTTGGTCTAAAACTAGCATCAGGGTTTCCATACGGACTGTGTTGTGGACCGGGTCTAGGGTATGCTGGATTGTGATCAAATGATCTTTGGAAATCTGAAGTTCCCATGTTCGATTGAGCATCACCCATATTGTAGCCCCGAGCCCATGAGTTTGGTGGTCTCCCCTCATGTGTGTTGGGTTCCAGCTTTGGATGACTGTGGAAGGGAACTGGTTGTGAACACATGGGAGGGAACTGACTGAGTGCCGGGTTGTTGAGGGGCGGTGGCGGTATCGACGGATCAAAACCATATCCTGGGGACGACATATGAGGTGGTCCGTAGCCTTCAAATCTAGGCGGTGGTTGTGGAAAGGGGGGTCTGAAGCCATATGGTTGACTGCCATATCCTGGCACGGGTGGAGTCCACTCTTGACTTTGAGGGAATCTCTGGTCGCTAACTGGGGCTTGTGGTGGAGGAAGATATTGGGAAGGGGTTTGACCCGGCCAAAACGCTCCAGCAACGTTATTTGAACTCGGCATGTTACTTTGAAACGAGGTTTCACATACTGGTGGTGGTTGTATCGGCTGCGGTCCGAGATATGTAGGTCCCCCTCTAAGGTAAAAAGTATCGGGACCTCCGGTGTTAGAAACTGGGTGCTGCCGTCCTCCCGACGTAGACTGGAACGTTGGTTTATCCATCCAGGCGTGATACTGTGGAAAATAATAAACTCGGTTGTTTTCAAATGTATTTAGCTAGCTAACGACACTGTTGAACGCCGGGAGCGACCATGTTTACAAGTTGACGTCACACACCGGATATAGTACACGTATATCCGTTTTTTTTTTTTTTTACGAAGCGAATGACCGGGAGCATCCTAATTGGCTAAAATTGGTTCCTCTCCTCAAATCAAATTATATTTGTCATATGTGCTGAATACAACGGGTGTAGACAACCGTGAAATTATTTTTTAGGAGTCCATCCCAATAATGCAGAGTAAAAAAAACGGCCTAGAATACGTTGTCTGTCATTGGCATCAGTCCTTCCGCACAATTGTCTTTGTCTCCTCTACTAATTTGGAGAACAGACTTCCAACATCTAAAGAAACGAGACCGTTTAACCATTGAGCTATATAATAACCATCCCATTCTGCCAGGTCGGTGCAGAGGAAAGAAAAGAGAAAGAAAGGTGACGAGGAAAGGAAGACACTTTAGACTTGAGATGCAGTTTCAAAAAGTAGACGAGGTCCCATTACTCTTAGCTGGCTTCGAGAGAGAGAGAGGGGAGATAATTCTACAACCACCTACATTAAAGTGATTCCCAAACCTTCCATAACAAAGCCTTCACCTGCAGAGAGATGAACCTGTAGAAAAGTACCCAAAACAAGCTGGTCCTGGGGCTCTTTTCACATACACAAACAGACCCCACAGAGCCCCAGGACAGCAACACAATTAGAAGCAACCAAATCATGAGAAAACAAAAAGATAATTACTTGACACATTGGAAAGAATTTACAAAAAAACAGAGCAAACTAGAATGCTATTTGGCACTAAACAGAGTACACAATGTCAGAATAACTGACCACTGTGACTGACCCTATTTTTAATTTTTAATTTATTTCACCTTTATTTAACCAGGTAGGCCAGTTGAGAACAAGTTCTCATTTACAACTGCAACCTGGCCAAGATAAAGCAAATTGGTGCGACAAAAACAGAGTTACATAATAGGAAAAATCTATATACAGTGTGTGCAAATGTAGAAGAGTAGGGAGGTAGGCAATAAATAGGCCATAGAGGCGAAATAATGACAATTTAGCATTAACACTGGAGTGATGGATGTGCAGATGATGTGCAAGTAGAGATACTGGGGTGCAAAAAATCAAGAGGGTAAGTAATAATATATTTTGGCTGTGTACAGGTACAGTGATCGGTAAGCTGCTCTGACAGCTGATGCTTTAAGTTAGAGAGAGGGAGATACAAGACTCCAGCTTCAGTGATTTTTGCAATTCGTTCCAGTCACTGGCAGCAGAGAACTGGAAGGAAAGACGGCTAAAGGAAGTGTTGGCTTTGGGGATGACCAGTGTTGGCTTTGGGGATGAAATATACCTGCTGGAGCACGTGCAACGGGTGGGTGTTGCTATGGTGACCAGTGAGCTGAGATAAGGCGGAAAGCTTTGAGGAAAATTAAGGAAAGCATAGCCTTGCTATTGAGCAAAGGCCACCGTAGGCAGACAGGCTATGTGCACACTGCCCACAAAATTAGGTGGAAACTGAGCTGCAGTTCCTAACCTCCTGCCAAATGTATGTCCATTTTAGAGACATATTTCCCTCAGACTACACAGACCCACAAATAATTCAAAACTCCCATACCTATTGGATAAAATACCACAGTGTGCAATCACAGCAGCAAGACTTGTGACCTTTTGCCGCAAGAAAAGGGCAACCAGTGAAGAACAAACACCATTGTAAATACAACCCATATTTATGTTTATTTATTTTCCCTTTTGTACTTGAACATTGTTACAATACTAGATGTAGACATATGACATTTGAAATCACTTTACTCTTTCGGAACTTTTGTGAGTGTCATGTTTACTGTTCATTATTCCTATTTTTTTCCCCACTTTTGTTTATCATCGATTTCACTTGCTTTGGCAATGTAAACATGTGGTTCCCATGCCAATAAAGCCCCTTAAACTGAATTAAATTGAGAAGAGCGAGAGAGAAGTTCCTCTACTGCTCATAGATAATTGTGACATTTTTTAAATAACTAATATAAATATACAGTGGAGAGAACAAGTATTTGATACACTGCCGATTTTGCAGGTTTTCCTACGTACAAAGCATGTAGAGGTCATTTTTTTTTAATCATAGGTACACTTCAACTGTGAAAGACGGAATCTAAAACAAAAATCACATTGTATGATTTTTAAGTATTTGATACATCAGAAAAGCAGAACTTCATATTTGGTAGAGAAACCTGTGTTTGCAATTACAGACCAGGTTTGCACACACTGCAGCAGGGATTTTCGCCCACTCCTCCATACAGACCTTCTCCAGATCCTTCAGGTTTCGGGGCTGTCGCTGGGCAATACGGACTTTCAGCTCCCTCCAAAGATGTTCTATTGGGTTCAGGTCTGGAGACTGGCTAGGCCACTCCAGGACCTTGAGATGCTTCTTACTCTTTAGTTGCCCTGGCTGTGTGTTTCGGGTCGTTGTCATGCTGGAAGACCCAGCCACGACCCATCTTCAATGCTCTTACTGATGGAATGAGGTTGTTGGCCAAGATCTCACGATACATGGCCCCATCCATCCTCCCCTCAATACGTTGCAGTCGTCCTGTCCCCTTTCCAGAAAAGCATCCTCAAAGAATGTTTCCACCTCCATGCTTCACGGTTGGGATGGTGTTCTTGGGGTTGTACTCATCCTTCTTCTTCCTCCAAACACGGCGAGTGGAGTTTAGACCAAAAAGCTCTATTTTTGTCTCATCAGACCACATGACCTTCTCCCATTCCTCCTCTGGATCATCCAGATGGTCATTGGCAAACTTCAGACGGGCCTGGACATGCGCTGGCTTGAGCAGGGGGACCTTGCGTGCGCTGCAGGATTTGAATCCATGACGACGTAGTGTGTTACTAATGGTTTTCTTTGAGACTGTGGTCCCAGCTCTCTTCAGGTCATTGACCAGGTCCTGCCGTGTAGTTCTGGGCTGATCCCCCACCTTCCTCATGATCATTGATGCTCCGCGAGGTGAGATCTTGCATGGAGCCCCAGACCGAGGGTGATTGACCGTCATCTTGAACTTCTTCCATTTTCTAATAATTGCGCCAACAGTTGTTGCCTATTGTCCTGTAGCCCATCCCAGCCTTGTGCAGGTCTACAATTTTATCCCTGATGTCCTTACACAGCTCTCTGGTCTTGGCCAGTGTGGAGAGGTTGGAGTCTGTTTGATTGAGTGTGTGGACAGGTGTCTTTTATACAGGTAACGAGTTCAAACAGGTGCAGTTAATACAGGTAATGAGTGGAGAACAGGAGGGCTTCTTAAAGAAAAACTAACAGGTCTGTGAGAGCCGGAATTCTTACTGGTTGGTAGGTGATCAAATACTTATGTCATCCAATAAAATGCAAATTAATTACTTAAAAATCATACAATGAGATTTTCTGGATTTTTGTTTTAGATTCCGTCTCTCACAGTTGAAGTGTACCTATGATAAAAATGACAGACCTCTACATGCTTTGTAAGTAGGAAAACCTGCAAAATCGTCAGTGTATCAAATACTTGTTCTCCCCACTGTATATCTAATAATATAAATATCTAATAATATAAATATTTACTCAGACAGCCCAATTCTGATCTTTTTCCACTAATTTGCAAAATATCAAGACTGGGCTGCCTGTGTAACCGCAGCCTATAAAAACTGTTGAGGGTCATGTTTTTGGGTGGCTTGGACTAAATAAACCCACCAGGACTGAAGAACACTGGACAACTATAGTTCATCAAACAACCTCTGAACACTCTTAAGTGATTAATATATTTATTAAAGTCTCACATTTACATAAGTTCACAACTATTCAGAGCAAAATAGGGTTGCTGCCACACAGATGGCATCAGTTCTGATGGACTGTACATCACACAATTGCCCAACTCTAAATCAAGACCTTATGCTGTGTTCATAACCAAGTGGGAAGGTGTTATTTACCACATACAAAACCTACTTGAACGTCCCTCCAACTGGTAATTACTAGTAGGAAACTCATATATCATTCCTGAGCGCCAACTTCTCCCACATGTTGACCTCTGATGTCACCCACTAAGGAAATTACCTCGATAACAGCATTTTAGGCAGTTACATGCAATAAAACATTATTTATAAAAAGCTATCTATTAATGTTTTTGAACACATATGTTTACAAGCATGATAGCTGTACTTTTAGTTTATGATTGACGCAGCTTGTTTGCCATTAGCCAATCAGCGTTTCTCAATGAGTTCAAAGCATGTGAATGCATCCAACTGTTATTTACGACTTCACAGCAGGTAATTACCACCTTCCCACTCGGTTATGAACGCAACATAAGCTCCAAGATAAAGTCCCTGTGTAGATTTGAAAGGTTTGGATGGGTGTAACCAACATCACAGAAACCCATAAGAGAAAGACTAAACTGTTACCATATTGCTAACACCTATCAAATCTTCTGAGATCTACACAGGTGCCTAGGGGTTAGGGTCTAAGGGTCAAAGTGGAATTGAGCAAATTATCTAGATTCTAGGCCCTTACTGTCTGAGATTTCAAAATGTTATATCTGTATATAAAGTGTACAAAAAAGCCCAGCTTCTTTTAAAGAAACTGCATTGAATGAACAGTTTCTCAGTGTATAGTGTTGAGAAAATCAGACAATGCATTTCTAAAGACTGGTATGTTTTCATTTAAAAACACCAGTGATGTCATGGCTTCATTAAATGTGTAGGTAGTTCTAAACGGTTCCATAAAGAAACGTCAAAAACAACCACAATGGGAAAATGTGCTGTCTGACATTATCAAAGCTGATTGGGATCAATTTAAGTCACCCCCCTATCTCGACCCCAGATATCTTACACGTTTCATCTCATACATGGCATACTAACTGTACATACAGTATACTAGTAATTCCAGTGTTGGATATTTGAAATCCACCACAGAGCAGCCAAACTGATCTTTTTTGAAAAGGTTAACAATTTGACTATAAATACTTGTTCTGTAAAGAACGCTGGTTTCTATGACCTGGCTGACCTCGTCAGAGAGTTGTGAAGAAACAAAATTGCTTCCTAAATTACATCAGAAAGACATGGTGGTTAAAACAAGTATCCTATATTTACCTTAATCCTTGACTGTCAAAAATAAAATGGTGTCAAAACAAAATAAGAGAAAATAGATTTTGGACTTGATACAATCCATTTCCATTAAGGTTTCCCAAACAAGTACTTATCACAAAGAGACACTAGCTACTTTATGAGAAAAAGTAAAAGTATCTTTACATTTAAACAGGATAACGTTCTTTCTCCTTTTCTCTCTCTCTGGGAAAGATGGGTAGAGAATACTTGGTTAATGTTAATTAAACCTTTGCAACAATTTGGGAACAAACTTTTTCCGATGTATGAAATTGCATAACCTACATCATCATGATCAACACTGATGTAATTCAGATGACATAATTACATTTGAAGTTACAATAATGGTATTTGTAAAATGCCATAGCTTATTAAATCGAAATGGCAATTTCTGAAGTTCCATTTTGGACTGTTTGTTAGTTGTTGGCTGCATCCGCCTGCCTTGGCCAGCTCTCCTCCTCTATCCCAGAGTCATACTCCTCCTCAGACTCTTTAGCAGGTGCTCTGGAGACACACAAAAAAATATTAAATTCTGCTGCAAATAAATGAAAAGTCATGGTAAAAAACTGTATTTTCAATTAAATTGCTGTGAAACCACACCATATAAGATTTGCATGGGTCCTCAGATCCTCAAAAGGTTCTACAGCTGCACCACCGAGAGCATCCTGACGGGTTGCATCACTGCCTGGTATGGCAACTGCTCGGCCTCTGACCGTAAGGCACTACAAAGGCTAGTGTGTACGGCCCAGTACATCACTGGGGCCAAGCATCCTGCCATCCAGGACCTCTATACCAGGCGGTGTCAGAGGAAGGCCCTAAAAATTGTCAAAGACTCCAGCCACACTAGTCATAGACTGTTCTCTCTGCTGCCGCACGGCAAGCGGTACCTGAACGCCATGTCTAGGTCCAAGAGGCTTCTAAACAGCCTCTACCTCGAAGCCATAAGAGTCCTGAACATCTAATCAAATGGCTACCCAGACTATTTGCAATGCCCTCCCCCCTCTTTTACACCGCTGCTACTCTCTGTTATTATCTATGCACTGTCACTTTAATAACTCTACCGCCATGTACATATTACCTCAATTACCTCGACTAACAGGTGTCCCTGCACATTGACTCTGTACCGGTACCCCCTGTATATACATTTGCAAGAAAAAGTATGTGAGCCCTTTGGAATTACCTGGATTTCTGCATAAATTAGTCATAAAATTCAATCTGATCTTCATCTTAGTCACAACAATAGACAAACCAATAACACACAAATTATTGTATTTTCTTGTCTATATTGAATACATCATTTAAACATTCACAGTGTAGGTTGGAAAAAGTATGTGAACCCCTGGGCTAATTACTTTTTGAAAAGCTAATTGGAGTCAGGAGTTAGCTAACCTGGAGTCCAATAAATGAGACGAGATTGGACATGTTGGTTAGAGCTGCCTTGCCCTATAAAAAAAAACTCACAAAATTTGAGTTTGCTATTCACAAGGAGCATTGCCTGATGTGAACCATGCCTCGAACAAAAGATCTCAGAAGACATAAGATTAAGAATTGTTGACTTGCATAAAGCTGGAAAGGGTTACAAAAGTATCTCTAAAAGCCTTGATGTTCATCAGTCCACGATAAGACAAAATGTCTATAAATGGAGAAAGTTCAGTTGCTGTTGCTACTCTCCCTAAGAGTGTCCGTCCTGCAAAGATGACTGCAAGAGCACAGCACAGAATACTCAATGAGGTCAGGTGTCAGCTAAAGACTTTCAGAAATCTCTGGAACATGCTAACATCTCTGTTGACGAGTCTACGATATGTAAAACACTAAACAAGAATGGTGTTCATGGGAGGACACCATGGAAGAAGCCCCTGTTGTCCAAAAAAACATTGCTGCACATCTGAAGTTTGTAAAAGAGCACCTGGATACCTCGCTAGGATTATTTACGTTAGTTAGCTACCGCTCCTGCTGTCCTTTACTAGCTACTTCTGCTTCATGCCTCTAAAAATGACTAGGTCTCCAGTAAGGTTTCCATTTTGATGACTGTTACTTACGCCAAATCAAACCGGCCGAGCGCTTGCGCCATCGTGCGCAAATTGATTTTGTCCCACCACATCAAACGCGATCACGATACGCAGGTTGAAATATTAACACAAACTCTGAACCAATTATATTAATTTGGGGACAGGTCAAAAAGCATTAAACATTTATGGCAATTTTGCTAGCTAGCTTGCAGTTGCTAGCTAATTTGTCATATTTAGCTAGCTTGCAGTTGCTAGCTAATTTGTCATATTTAGATAGCTTGCCGTTTCTAGCTAATTTGTCCTGGGATATAAACGTTGAGTTGTTATTTTACCTGAAATGCACAAGGTCCTCTACTCCGACAATTAATCCACACATAAAATGGTCAACCAAATAATTTCTAGTCATCTCTCCTCCTTCCAGGCCTTTTCTTCTTTGGACTTTATATGGCGATTGATATCTAACTTCCATAGTTACCATGATGACCGACCGAACTCAGTTCATCTTTCAATCACCCACGTGGGTATAACCAATGAGGAGACGGCACGTGGGTATCTGCTTCTATAAACCAATGAGGAGATGGGAGAGGCAGGACTTCCACAGCCTTCAGCGTTACAAATAGAACTGACTTCTATTTTAGCGCTTGGTAACGCAGATGCTCGTTGGCGCCCGCGAGCTGTGTGGATGCAATAATTGAATAACATGTATGTTTACATTTATTTTGCAACACTCACGCACGTGACGTGAGCGGAGTGGTCAGCATGTTACTTATACACTTTAATACTGTATTGTCCCCAACCGAGTTGAGTCTCAGGTAATTATGAATACTTACTTTACATACACAGGCACTGATTTCCCTTGGACCACGTCTTCGTTCAGCTCAACAGCCATGATGTCTGAGTGTGGCACTTCAAACATGGGTTCAAGGAGCAATTTTTCCTTAAAAAGACAAGAGAAGGAATATTACTCGCCACCATCAAAGGTTTAAGACGTACATTTCAAAATGCATGTAAAACAATTACATTTCATATTCTTAAATATACATTTTAAAATGTAAATCACAATTTATACATTACTGTACGTTTCAAAATATATATTGGAGGTGCTTACCATAATGGACCTTAGCCCACGAGCACCGGTCTTCCTTTCCAAAGCCAACCTGGCGATGGCTCTCAAGGCATCTGGAGTTACATTCAGTTCACACTGGAATGAGATTAAGGTAATTAAAGTGTTAATGAAGTCATCACAACTTTTTTGGAGGGCACACACAAAGACATCAGAACCCACAGATGTATGTACACAGACACTAGTGTGTGCACATCCAAACACAGATAAATACAGGAAAGTACGCACACCCTTCCTCCATCCCACACCACCTCCCCTCCTGAAACACCTTGTCCATGCTGAACAGGGTCTGGTACTGGGGGATGACGGCGTTACTACTACTATCACTGCTACTTATATTACTACTACTATCACTACTAATGCTACTATTACAACTGCTGCTACAACGACTACTACTATTCCTGCTACTACAACTGCTCGTACGACTACTACTGCTACTACTACTATTCCTGCTACTACAACTGCTGGTACGACTGCTACTAATACTACTGATCCTACTACTACTAATACCACTGATCCTACTACTACAACTGCAGCTACTACCATAACTGCTACTACTGCTACTTATATCACTACTACCATTACTACTGCTGCTATTGCAACTGCTGCTACTACTACTACAACTGCTGCTACTACTACTACAACTGCTGCTACTACTACAACTGCTGCTACTAATACTACTGATCCTACTACTACTAATACCACTGATCCTACTACTACAACTGCAGCTACTACCATAACTGCTACTACTGCTACTTATATCACTACTACCATTACTACTGCTGCTACTACTACTATAACTGCTGCTACTACTACAACTGCTGCTACTACTACAACTGCTGCTACTACTGCTGGTACTACTACTGATACTACTGATAATGCTGCCGCTACTACTACTACTGATAATGCTGCTGCTACTACTACTACAACTGCTGCTACTACTACTACTACAACTGCTGGTACTACTACTGATACTACTGATAATGCTGCCGCTACTACTATTACTACTGATACTGCAGCTACTACAACTGCTGCTACTACTACTACTACAACTGCTGCTACTACTACAACTGCTGCTACTACAACTGCTACTACTACAACTGCTACTACTACAATTGCTGCTACTACTGCTGGTACTACTACTGATACTACTGTTAATGCTGCCGCTACTACTACTACTGATAATGCTGCTGCTACTACTACTACAACTGCTGCTACTACTACAACTGCTGCTACTACTACAACTGCTGGTACTACTACTGATACTACTGATAATGCTGCCGCTATTACTACTACTGATAATGCTGCTGCTACTACTATTACTACTGATACTGCAGCTACTACAACTGCTGCTACTACTACTTATATTACTACTACTGCTGCTGCTACTACGACTACTATCACTACTGCTACTACTGATCCTACTACTATTGATGCTAATACTACATCTGCTGCTACTACTATCACAGCTACTACTATTGCTGCTACTATTACTACTACAACTGCTGCTATAGTACTACTGATGCTACTACTACTACGGACACTATTACTACTACTGCTGCTACTACTGCTACTCCTACTAATATTACTACTACTACCACCACTACTACTTATATTACTACTACTACAACTCAGTCCTTCCAGGATTTGGCAGAGATTTGTTGTGATATTTGCAGGCATAAATGCTTTATTTTGCTGTGGCAATATGCGATGAGGGAAAACGTTTGTTTGCGTCTGGATCGACTGAATCACATTATGCTGGAAATGTGGGGTGATCAGCAGTTTTATGCAATAATATTGCAATGACTGTTTTATGTACAGAATGGCAAAATCCTGAAAGGACCGATTATTACTACTATGACTATTACTACCACCACTAACCCCACTACTATTACTATTACTACCAGTAACACTAATACTTCTACTTCTACTACTACTACTACCACCACCACCACTAATAATAACAATAATGAGTCTCCACCTTGTCCATGCTGAACAGGGCCTGGTACTGTGGTATGACAGCATTGCGTGGCTCCGTCAGGATCCTAACCAGGGTCTCCTCATCCAGGCTGTGCAGGGGAACCACCACAGGCAGGCGCCCCACAAACTCGGGGATCATCCCAAACTCGATGAGGTCCCGGGCCTCCACGTGCTTCAAGAGTCGGTCCTTCTCCTTGATCTCCAGCACGGCGTCCATCTCCGCTCCGCTGCTGTTGGCCAGGTCTGCGGCCGCAGCCGCCCGACGCCCCTGTCCCATATTGGACGGCGTTCCGAAGCCCAGATACTGCAGAGAGGAGGGATTCAGTTAAAGAGGGACAGTTCTGCTACTATAGGCTGATGTTGGCTGATTTTGTACTTATGTTGCATTGTCTATTTTGTTCTTTTTTAAACTTTTCTCCATAATAACAAAACATATAGTGCCTTCAGAAAGTATTCAGACCCCTTGACATTTTCCACATTTTGTTACGTTACAGCTTGATTCTAAAATGTTTTCAATAAAAAATCCTCAGCAATCTTAACACAATACCCCATAATGAGAAAGTGAAAACAGGTTGTTAGAAATTTTAGCAAATGTATTAAAAATAAAAAACAGAAATACCTTATTTACATAAGTATTCAGACCCTTTGCTATGAAAATCGCAGTTGAGCTCAGGTGCATTCTGTTTCCATTGATCATCGTTGAGATATATCTACAAGTTGATTGGAGTCACCCTGTGGTCAATTTAATTGATTGGACATGATTTGGAAAGGCACACACCTGTCTATATAAGGTCCCACAGTTGACAGTGCATGTCACAACAAAAACCAAGCTTGTAATGTCATACCCAAGAAGTCTCGATGCATCAACAAAGTACTGAGTAAAGGGTCTGAATACTTATGTAAGTGATATTTCAGTTTTTTTAGTTAAAAACAATTGCAAATATTTCTAAAAAACAATTTTTCTTTGTCATCATGGGGTATTGTGTATAGATTTATAAGGGAGAAAAAAACAATTTAATCAATATTAGTATAAGGCTGTAACGAAACAAAATGTGGAAAAAGTCAAGGGGTCTGAATACTTTCTGAAGGCACTGTATACACACAGGTGAATCTGCTACGAATACCCAAATCTTCTTGACCGCCCCTTGAACCTTACTAATCCCACCCACATTTGCAGTCTTTTCTGACCCAAGGCTGAATCCTAACTTGAGATAGGCCTATGCACAAATAGCTTGGATTTTCACGCAAATCGTGAAAGGACATTTTTACACACCAATTTCAAGTTAGGATTGGTTCACAGTAACTGGACTGTATCAGGTTGAGAGCGTTGTAAACACAACTAAAGTTGTCCTCATTTACCTTGTAATGTCATGGCGATACAGTGCCTTCAGAACATATTCACATCCCTTTACTTTTTACACATTTCACTGTGTTACTGCCTGAATTTAAATGGATTAAATATACTATTTGGGGTCACTGGCCTAAACACAATACCCCATAATGTCAAAGAGGAATTATGTTTTTAGAAATGTTTACAAATTAATAAAAAATGTAAAGCTGAAATGTCTTGAGTCAATAAGTATTCAACCACTTTGTTATAGCAAGCCTTAAGTTCAGGAGCAAAGATTTGCTTAACAAGTCACAATCATTTTCATGGACTCACTGTGTGCAATAATAGTGTTTTGAACGACTACCTCATCTCTGTGACGCACACATACAATTAACTGTAAGGTCCCAAGAAGTGAATTTTAAACAGATTCAACCACAAAGACCAGGTTTACAAATGCCTTGCAAAGGGCACCTATTGTCACGTTCGTCATAATGAGAAGACCAAGGCGCAGCGTGATAAGAATACATACTTCTTTGAATGAAGAATAAACACTGAATAAACATACAAAACGACCATGAAGCTATACGACACGAGTACTGACAGGCAACTACACATAGACAATAACCCACAACATACCCTAGGAATATGGCTACCTAAATATGGTCCCCAATCAGAGACAACGATAAACAGCTGCCTCTGATTGGGAACCAATCTAGGCAACCATAGACATATAAACACCTAGATATTCAACAACCCCTAGACATACAAAAACCCCTAGACAATACAAAAACTACACAAGCTACCCTCGTCACACCCTGACCTAACCAAATGTTGCATAATCCAAGTGTGGAAGGTGCTTCTACAAAGTATTGACTCAGAGGTGTGAATACTTATGTAAATTAGATATTTCTGTATTTAATTGTAAATATCATTTGCTAACATTTCTAATAAACACTTTTTTCACTTTTTTTTCATTATGGGGCATTGTGTGCAGATGGGTGAGAGAAAAATATATATATATTTAATCCATTTTGAATTCAGGCTGTAACAACAAAATGTGGATTAAATCAAGGGGTATGAATACTTTCTGAAGGCACTTGATCAAAGAGCTTCAGTGTCCAGGATACACTGATTCAGTGCAATATCACTTATGGTAACACCAAAACCCCTGCACTTACAAATGCAACCTTGCCACAAAATGAAGGGTCTGTCTGAAATATCAGCCTCCTTATCTAGTCTAGTATAGTACATTTGGCCAGAGCCACACAGGGACGGCAGTCTAGTTTCATTCTTTATTGACTGTTATTTGTGTACAGTTTGTTTATTGTATGAACCACTCCACAAGAAATTCCTTTACAGAAAATGTAGTTATTAAAAATTTGAAATTCAATTTAAATAAAATTCGTAATTAAAATGTTGACATTGAAATGCTTACCTTTTCACACTTCCTCATGCTGATGATCCGGTCCAGGCCGTTGAAAGCACCGGAGGCCACAAACAGGATGTTGGTGGTGTCCACCTGGACCGTCTCACCTCTCAACTTCCTGGAGTTCTTCTCTGGGACGTTGATGATAGTACCCTCCAGGAGTTTGAGTAGACCCTACCAAACGACCACCAAACAGAGGACATTATAAGACACACACAATGTACAATAACCCAGTGTTTCCTAAACCTCTTCTCAACCTCTTCCAAAACTATAAATGTTTTTGCACCAGGAGAAATTCTCTCATTACCTCTCCTCATACTTGAACATCTTTGCCCTAGTCGTTTCTGGGCGATCAAACATCTAGAGCAAATATTGCGAAGGGAGGCAACAGCCAAGATGGTGGAAGGGTAATGAGGGAATTTATCACATGGTGTTAACATGTTTTATTCATTTTTTACTTTTGATTTAACTCAGAGCATTTTTTAATTGTCTGAGTTTCAAGGGCAACTAGACACTGAAAGTTATAAGACACAGGAGCTTTCCAAATAGACAATTAAGGAAGTATCGCCAAGTAAAGTTTGGATGGGAAACCACTGTAACAGGTATGTATGATCCCATGTTGGAATCCTTATGGGAGATCAACAAGTCAACAAGTGTGTTTTTTTACAGACAATGCGGTGAAAGGTCAAGGAAATCTGTTATGAAGCGACAGGATCTACAGGTTTTATAACCGACAGGGCAAACAGTGTTCATGGCAGGACTGTACAGCCTGACAGTGACAGATCTACATATCTATAAATAATCAAACCACTGTAATATCTATCTATACACAGTATACACTGACCTGCTGTACTCCCTCACCCCCCACGTCTCGTAACTGGTGGATTCCGGGCACACTGCCAATCTTATCCACCTCATCCAGGAACACGATGCCTGCGAGGGCCAATCAGTAAAGAGAACGAGAACCAATCACTGTTCAGAGCGAGTTAGCATACAGTATATCAACATTTTTACCACACAATAATATTTTGCTTCACCTTGGTTCGTCACACATGCAATATATATGTTGCACAGCAGTCATGAAAATGTGGGCCTACACTGTCTCACTTTTCTATCTTTAAAGGTACAATAGGAAGAAATCACTGCACCATTTCCTGGTTACTAAAGTTCTAATGGTTCGCTTAATTTCAGTGTATGCGACAAAATAAGTATTGAATAGTGTAGAGCATCGTTGTACCATCTAAACCACTAAGAAATATATTTTCAATAACTACAAATATATTGTTTTCAGATGTTTGAAGATGGTATACAAAACTCAAAGTAAAACGAGCAAAAACGGGAAGCACAGAAAAATAGCACACATAGAATGGATCTACCGCTTCTCAGACATACTTTCAATGAGAATGACAGATCTATAACATTTCTATGTGCATTTGGTCGGCTCATCAAAACAGCTGCCTACTGTGCCTTTAATTCAGTTATTTACTTTCAAAAACATCCACTCTTAGGGCATTTAGAGAAGTTGATCTGCTACAAGTACAGTAACTGATAAGCTAGTCGGACAGATTCAGTTTCATAAACTTTTCTTTATCCAATGAAATCATTCAGCATCAAAACTCTACCAACTCTTAGGACAAGGAATGAAGTTGATGTGCTTAAAGTACACTACTTGATAAGATAGTCATACTGATGTCACATGTCACACACAACCACAGGCATTCACATACACAAGCAAGTAAGTAACACATTATAGCATATACCTTGTTGTGCTTTCTCAACAGAGTTGTTGGCGTCTTGGAGAAGCTTGGCCACCACAGACTCAATGTCTTCGCCCACATAGCCTGCCTGGGTTAGCGTGGTGCAGTCACAGATGGCGAAGGGCACATCCAGGCACCTAGCCAGTGTCTGGGCCAAGAGGGTTTTACCTGCAATATGGATGTCAATCAATGTCAGGCAATAGGAAACACCAACACATCCATTTTACAACTTTTGTTTAAAGGAATACTACACTAAAAAAGCTTTGTGTTAAAGAGATACTTCAGGATCTTGGCCCTTTATCTACTTCCCCAGAGAGATGAACTCATGGATACAATTTTTATGTCTCTGCGTGCAGTTTGAAGGAAGTTGCTAACTAGCGCAATCACAACAAACTGTGCATGTCAGCAGTCAGCTATTCTAGAGCCCTTTCAATACAGAGCAAAAACTGAGTGTACTATTGCTTTAACACAATTTGTGTTTCCTGTAATATAGATATCAAAGCCAAGAATCCGATTACAACTTGTTTTGTATGTGTTTTGTTAGACCCCTCTTGGGAACGCGTAAAAGACTACGTACGACTACGCAACAGATGGCATTCATGGTTGTAAAAGTAAATGTTAGCGCATAGCAATTGACTTTAGAGTCAAGTCAGAAGTCGTGACAGTAATGCCATCTGTAATGCCATAACTGTGTCACCTTATGCAGAGCAGTGCAGGGTGAATTCAGGGCCTTGGCACAACTCTTACTGTCCGTGTCATAACTGTGTAAAGTCAGTTTCCATCCACCCTTATGAGCATTTATGACAACTGCTACTGTATGTCATTACTACCCTACGTAGGCCTTATGACAGTGTAGGGCCAATTAAAGAGCTGACCCAATGACAAACTGTTTAATCACAGAGTGACACAGGAGACTCTGCTCAAAGTAGTACACTATAGTAGAAAAAGACTTCCCTTATAGATTGGCACGTGCTCCAATTCTTCCAAAGCTCACCTGATCCGGTGGGTCCCAGCAGCACGATGTTGCTCTTCTCCAGTTTGATGTTGGCGTGGTGAGAGTCGAGCACCTCGCCCCCCCTCTTCTCCTGGGCAGGCTGCTGGCTCTGCTGCTGCACTGACGCACCCAGCGCATTGCCATGGGGATTGATCCCAGCGATCTGCAGCAACTCTGAAAGAACAGACAGAGAGAAGGTAAAGAAAGGGAGGGAATGGAGAGGCAAGAGGGGAGAGAGAGAGGTCAGCTAGGAATGTAGTGCGCTACACAGTATATTGTTACTGTGTGGAGAGATATATATACCATGTGCATGATTAACAACTAGGCCACTATCTGTCTGTCTGTATTTCTGCTTGATTGTCTTTGTCTGTCTGTATTTGGCCACCATATCCTCTCTGTCTGTCTGTCTGTCTGTCTGTCTGTCTGTCTTTCTGTCTGTCTGTCTGTCTGTCTGTCTGTCTGTCTGTCTGTCTGTCTGTCTGTCTGTCTGTCTGTCTGTCTGTCTGTCTGTCTGTCTGTCTGTCTGTCTGTCTGTCTGTCTGACTGACTGACTGACTGACTGACTGACTTACTGTAGATGTCTGAGAGAGGTAACATGGGAAAGAGACTATTAGCGAGCTAGAGACCATTTTGGTGAGAGAAGTGCTGAAAGCCTCTGGCTGCATGTAACTGATATTCTGTACGAGTTACTGTACCACTAACTTGTCAATCTGTGTTCATCCTCTTGTCTTCTCTAGCTCCACAGAACGAGAGTGAAAGTTATCATCTGACATTGTCACTAGTAGTGTTATCTGACATTGTCATTATCCCAAAGTCCTGTTCAAACAGGACTTTGGGCTAATGGGGTGACAGAAAGCCTAGTGGTTAGTGCGTTGGACTAATAACCGAAAGGTTGCAAGATCAAATCCCTGAACTGACAAGGAAAAAATCTGTCGTTCTGGCCCTGAACAAGGCAGTTAACCCACTGTTCCTAGGCCGTCATTGAAAATAAGAATTTGTTCTTAACTGACCTGCCTTGAATAAAGGTTAAATAAAGGTTAAAAAAACTGGGAAAACCTTAAAGTAACTGTCCAGTGAAAAGCTCTCTTTTAAAAGTTCATATTGTTAACTCATACCCAAATAATGTTGTTGACTCATCATATACTCATATTAGTGGCCAAAGCATAAATTGGAGAAAAAACACTTAAAATCACCTCAAACTTTTATCTCAAACAAGCCATCTAAAAAATGCTGCTATTTCCTTATAGAGGAGGATTTCATCAAGCTGACCAATCAGCTGTCTACCCACATGAACATTTCTTATGACCGGTATACGCCATTCTGTTGTTTGGGTACGCCCACACCCCTCTTAACATACTGAATTACCATTTTTGGGAAGGAAAACTATTTCACTTATATTGTAATTCATTATTGGTCATATTTTATAGAAATCTGGAAACCCTGGGTCGTTACTTTAAATCCATGGATGAGGAAGGACTGCAAGAAGCCATTGTACACATGCCAAACCATTGCAGAGGAGCCTGCAAGAGAACACTTTATCCTACCATTCATTCCATTCAGCTGTGATTCTGTTTTACATTACAAATGGGCTAAGGCATTTTGTTAACCTGAGTGAATGGCATGCTGTTACATGTCAAGGTGCACAGTAGAAAAAAACTGCCACTGCATATAGTATGCATCTCTATAGTATAAAGTCGCTTCCTCTAATCTCCTCTTCTTCTTCTGCACTGATTTGAAGACATAGGATAGCTACTCAATAGTTCCTTTCACCTGTCAAGTCATTCACATAGGTGCAGATGGAGGAAATAAGTAGCGAGGAAGGGAGAAGGCCATTTCAGACAAATGAAATACAGAGTCAAACTGGAGATAGACAGCTCAGGGACAGTACCAACCTCGTGGAGTAAGGGAGGCCTGCTTCTCCACCTCCGCCTGTGGCTTGGTGTCCGCTCCCGGAAGGTTATTGTAGATGCGCTTGTAGTGGTTGTAAACAGCCACCGCCAGCACTTTCTTTGCATAGGACTGTCCAACAACGTACTTATCCAGGTAGGCATAGATCTGAAAGACAATTTGGTAACACTTTACATAAAGCATAATGCATGATGCAGTTATAATGCATTACAAGACTTATCATAAGCATCAATGACTCTCCTTACAATGTCACATTATAATAATCTTATAATGATCCTAAAAGAACAGCCATTTTGAGTCAGTTGAAAATGTCCCACATACAGTGAAAAAAACATATTATAAGCCTTATAATAAGACATTCATTATAACGGCTCATACAAGCCAATAACAAGATATAAAGCATTATGTCTACAGGCTTTAAAGGGGCTATCGTTGATTTGTACATATGTTTTGGGATTTTGAATTTGAGAGTGTCTACATTTCTCCAGCCCCATTCCCCAACCATAGCTGTTTACACAAAAAAGTGGCGGGATGGCCGCATTGTTGTTGTTTGAATCCCAGATTGCCCCTGTAAGTAAAGTGTTATGTAAAATGTTACCAATAAGTTCTGCAGACAGTTTATAGACACATGTCCCTCTTTGGTGCTTTTGTCGTACAATCTCTACTTGTTCTTCTTTCAGTGGTATGGCGGATGTTACAAAGCCCGGTAAGCTATAACTTAACATGGATGACTGAACCACCCGTTGTCTGGCAGACACAACAAGTGGATGTGTTGGGACATTGCAAGAGGACAGACAGTAGCTGGAAGGGTTGAATGCAGTTTGAATGAGATGTATCAGCCTGATTTCACATTATTGTGATTATTTTGGTAACACTACTTAAAGCCTGCAAGTATAATGCAGTTATAATGCATCAAGACCTGTCATAAACTTATATGACCCCCTTATAATGTCTAATAATCATCCTGATTACCATATACTTTTTAAAAGTCTGTATGTTTATTGGATAGAGAGAGATACAGGTGAAAGATAGAGGAGTGTCCTGAAATAGCAGTGGGCCGGATTAGAACCCATGCTGCAGCGGTATGTGTGCACCTGAGGCAGTGGATTAGAACCCATGCTGCAGTGGTATGTGTGCACCTGAGGCAGCGGATTAGAACCCATGCTGCAGCGGTATGTGTGCACCTGAGGCAGTGGATTAGAACCCATGCTGCAGCGGTATGTGTGCACCTGAGGCAGTGGATTAGAACCCATGCTGCAGCGGTATGTGTGCACCTGAGGCAGTGGATTAGAACCCATGCTGCAGGGGTATGTGTGCACCTGAGGCAGTGGATTAGAACCCATGCTGCAGGGGTATGTGTGCACCTGAGGCAGTGGATTAGAACCCATGCTGCAGCGGTATGTGTGCACCTGAGGCAGTGGATTAGAACCCATGCTGCAGTGGTATGTGTGCACCTGAGGCAGCGGATTAGAACCCATGCTGCAGCGGTATGTGTGCACCTGAGGCAGTGGATTAGAACCCATGCTGCAGGGGTATGTGTGCACCTGAGGCAGCGGATTAGAACCCATGCTGCAGGGGTATGTGTGCACCTGAGGCAGTGGATTAGAACCCATGCTGCAGCGGTATGTGTGCACCTGAGGCAGTGGATTAGAACCCATGCTGCAGGGGTATGTGTGCACCTGAGGCAGCGGATTAGAACCCATGCTGCAGCGGTATGTGTGCACCTGAGGCAGCGGATTAGACCACCAGACCATCCTACTTTTCTTCTTGTCCCACTTGTTAACACTTTACTTAAAGCCTGCAGGTATAATGCATTGTAAGACTTTTCCACTGTACCTTTTTAGGAGGAGGGGGAGGTTTCTGCTGGAAGGCCAGTTTGACGGCCTCGTTGGCTGCTTCCTGCTCCTTATTGAGACTCTTGCTGGAGTCGGTCTCAGACAGCACCACAAAGAAGTGATGACATTTCTCACATTTCACAAAGCGGGTTGAAGCTAGGAAGAGGGAGGGGGGAAGGATGTTATGGCACCAACTAAGCCGGATCATGATATTGCTAGTGGGGGCATAAGCACACAAACTAGACCTGTGTTACACTTAGCTGCTCTGTGACTATGACCCATTTGTTACATAAGGACTTTATTTGTTAGTAACACGCAATATGTCTGACAGCTGTTGCCCAGTAGTCTGGCATTCCCTATAGATGTGTGAGCTGCACTGAGCCAGTAGATACTAGGTAAAGCAGATCAGTTGAAAGCTGGAGTAACACCATATTCTCTTAAATGATGTCCCTTCCACATGATGTGCATGTCATTCAGACTGGTACTGGTACATGTTATAAACCATATGTTCAATTAATTCAAATAAATTAAAAGAAAGTAAGTGTCAGGGTCACTGCACAGTTTGCTAGCCTGGGTTCCCAATCTGTTTGTGCTGTCTTGCCTACTCGTATGGTCAATTGGCATATTTTTGGTATAACAACGACCATATAGGAGTTGGCCATACAGCACAAACAGACCTGGGACCAGGCTAACAGTTTGCTGTTTGTTTCAAAGCACTTTTCAAAGCACTCAATTTCTCATAATTGAGATTTGCTCCTGTGCCAAGCTTGACCGTACACAAATCCTATCCTCTCTTGTCAATTCCTCGAGAAGAAAAGTAAAACACTTACACACAAAGGTTTCTACATGTGTGCAGGCATCTCCACACTTAGGACAGCGTAGCTGGCTGCCTCCTTTTCCGGAGCCACCAGAAGCTCCTCTTTTCCCACTTCCTGCATCACCAACTGACTTCTGTCAAGAGTGGAAGAGCAGAGAATGTAGATTAGGTACTGTAGCTCCTGCTGGGACTAGATCATTCACCATGAAGGAAGTCATGAAGATATTATAACATTCAATGAACTTTACTTATAGCCAACAGATATTTTTTACATTATTATTTTATTTGACCTTTATTTAACTAGGTAAGTCAGTTAAGAACAAATTCTAATCTTCAATGACAGCCTAGGAACAGTTGGATAACTTCCTTGTTCAGGGGAAGAATGACAGATGTTTACCTTGTCAGCTTGGGGATTCAATCTTGCAACCTTTCGGTTACTAGTCCAATGCTCTAACCATTAGGCTACCTGCCTAGGCTACCACTCGGCTACCTGCCTAGGCTACTTGCCGCCCCAATGCATTATGATGTGATTGCAATTCATTGTAAGAATTGTCATCATAAGCATGTGTAACCTCCTTATAATGTCTTATTAATAGTAACAACATGTTAATAAGGCCTGATTTTGACATACCTTTCCTCCATCACCGGAGCCATCTTTGACATCTTTTGATGAAAAACATACAGATGATTCGGAGAAGGATCTCACAGGAACTCTTCTGGTTAATCGGACTTCAGGTGTTCCTGGTCTGCTAATAGAAAATAACTGGACTCTGGTGGAAGAGATACCTGTGAACGTACAAGCAGATTCAATCAACTGACATACTGTTAATGTACATTTTCTAAATCAGCAGAGCAAACGTTGAGCATATTACTAATCAATAGATAAAAACACCTACATTTCCTCATGCGTGTCAAATATGAATGCATAAGGGGGCACGTCGCTGAAAGTTCCCCTGAACATACATGTATTCATAACATGAAAATGTTGACAAAGTCTTTGGAAAAATAACTAACTGTAATGCATGCACCACCACTGTATGGTTATTTCTTGCGTAACAACACTGTAAGTCAAGTTCACATCAGCTTAGCTAGCTTTAGCTACAAGGCTAGCAGGTAGATGTTACAGGTTACAACTTTGCAAAACAACCATGTTACCCCATTTCACATTAGCTTGCTTTTCTCAACACCTCATAATCATTATTTGTGCTGTATTTGAACAGTATATGATTGTGCAACTTGCAAGCTGGCTGGCTAGAAGACTAACGTTAGCTAGCTAGCCAGCAAGTTAGCTAGCTAGCAAAATATGCTTACCTTTTTGAGAAGTTATGAACAATCTCGCCGCTGATCTGCATGTGCATGACATTCTTTTATTTAAGTCGACAGAAAAGATAGAAATAGGAATGTGGGAAATATCACAGAGTAATAAAAAATAACTAGCCAAAGTATATGTTGACTGGCAGGCTAGCTAGCTAGCTTAGCTGGCTAACGAACCAGCAGTAGCGTTGGTAAATAGAGCACACTGTTTAGTTTAGCCAGCATTAACGTATCCAGTCTGTGTGTCTGGTCCGAACCTGTAGAAAAGGAGTTGAAAATAGAATGTAATTATAATGCAGAACAATACCCATAATATGAAAGTGTTATTATACCTGGAGACTACATCTAGTTAGAGAGCGGAGACTAGTGTGGCAGAACAATACCCATAATATGAATGTGTTATTATACCTAGAGACTACATCTAGTTAGAGAGCGGAGACTAGTGTGGCAGAACAAGTATCAAGTAGCTTAACGTTCTAGCTAGCTTGCCAATAAAGTAGTCTAAACATATACTTACGATTATGCTGGCTTGAAAGCCAAACAAATACAATCATCGATGAAATGTAAATCAAATGACACTGTCATGCTGTCAATACCACAGAGGGTGCGAGTTACACAACCCTCGTGTGTTTTCTTATGTGACAGTGTGTTCTTGAGTGATGTAACCAATGAATGGTGTTATGATGGGCCATTCAGAAGAGAGCAGAAAAAACGTATACCCTTTGTACAGTATATTGTAGATTGTAGATCTAGAACAACCAGAATAAGAGCAGTATTAAATATGACTCTGGATTCGAATAATATGGACAACCAATATTTATACTTCAAGAGAGGATGAACAGAATACACTTCCGCGTACAGCTATTATTATTGGCTTGAGCTCAAGGGCGATTCCACGCCAGGACAAACAAAAAATATTTAGGGTATCTCAGATTTTTCTGGCAATTCTCACATAGAAACTTCACTGGGAGGAAGTACGTTTGACTTGCTTTTTACATTTGTATCACAATTTATTTAATAAAAAAATGTATCTTGATGAAAGTGGCTATTTTAGGTCTCTTTTAGACCTACAGTATATGATCTGTGAATGGTACATGATACAGTCAGACAACATCTTGGTGTCATTATACTCCTTATAGTGTGCTCTAATCGTTAGCCCGCTAAGTGATTCTAGACCACATTTCACACAGAACATTACGTTTTTTGGTATTTATTTTTTTAACCTTAATTTAACTAGGCAAGTCAGGTAAGAACACATTCTTATTTACAATGAAGGCCTACACCGGCCAAACCCGGACGACGCTGGGCCAGTTATGGGACTCCCAATCACGGCGTGTATGTAATGACGCCTCTAGCACTGAGATGCAGTGCCTTAGACCGCTGCGCCCATTTTCAAGATGGCCGCCATTTATTTCAATGGGAGGAACTGCATCAAAGATGATCTATTATATTGACAAGACATTAGAGTGACTGCTCCAACAATGGAAATATATGTCCTCAACGAGGAAAGGCAGGCGCGATGAGGTGGGACCCTTCTAGCCATTGAGAGGGCACCAGGGCAGCTATGCTCTGAACAACTGGCACAACTAAGTCGTTTTTTTCTTCCAAAATTGGCGGAATGCCACATGCATCCACTTATATCAGTACATTTGTAACAGTCTAAACATTACGAAACTTCTATTAGATCAAATAAGCCATGTTATTCGACACGCTCTCATAGACCTCCATACAAAAAAGGGCTTATCTCTGATTGGGAGTCCCATAGGGCTGCCCACAACTCGCCCAGCATCGTCCGGGTTTGGCCGGTATTTGGCCGGCCGTCATTGTAAATAAGAATTTGTCCTTAACTGACTTGCCAAATTAAATAAAGGTTAAATAAAAAAAAATCTCCAGATTTTGGGTGTAGTAAATCCTCTTGCTTTGCCTCTTCCTCTCTGACTACATTGATTTTGCATAACTGAATAAATAATTAGTGTAATAGACCAATAATGACTTAAATGTGTGCTACAATAAGGACAACCCAAGTATGTCAGTTATATGTATATAATCAAAATCAAATCCAATTTTATTTGTCACATGCCCCGAATACAACAGGTTTAGACCGTACTGTGAAATGTTTACTTATAAGCCCTTAAACCAACAATGCAGTTTAATTAAAGAAAAATAAGAGTTAAGAAAATGTATTCGTCACTTACACAGTTTGCAGCGAAATGCTTATGTGCTAGCTCCCATAACAATGCAGTACATTAATCATTAATAACACAGAAAAGAGTTGAGCCAAAAATAACAAGTAGTAGAAGTAATAGAAGAGGTAGTGTGCATCGTAATAATGGACTGAATTTACAAGTATAAAGCTGGTAGTGGAATCAATAGTATATATTAGAACAGCAGGGTTGACTGTGTGTGTGTGTGTGTGTGTGTGTGTGTGTGTGTGTGTGTGTGTGTGTGTGTGTGTGTGTGTGTGTGTGTGTGTGTGTGTGTGTGTGTGTGGGTGTGTGTGTGTGCGTGCGGGACAGCAGTGGAGAAAGTGGAAAGTTTTAAGTTCCTCGGTGTACACATCACATCACGGACAAACTGAAATGATCCACCCACACAGGCAGCGTGGTGAAGAAAGCGCAGCAGCGCCTCTTCAACCTCAGGAGGCTGAAGAAATTCGGCTTGTCACCAAAAACACTCACAAACTTTTACAGATGCACAATCGAGAGCATCCTGTTGGGCTGAATCACCGCCTGGTATGGCAACTGCTCTGCCCATAACCGTAAGGCTCTCCAGAGGGTAGTGAGGTCTGCACAATGCATCACTGGGGGCAAACTACCTGCCCTCCAGGACACCTACACCACCCGGTGTCACAGGAAGGCCAAAAAGATCATCAAAGACAACAACCACCCAAGCCACTGCCTGTTCACCCCGCTATCATCCAGAAGGCGAGGTCAGTACAGGTGCATCAAAGTTGGGACCGAGAGACTGAAAAACAGCTTCTATCTCAAGGCCATCAGACTGTTAAACAGACATCACTAACATTGAGTGGCTGCTGCCAACATACTGACTCAACTCTAGCCACTTAAATAATGGAAAAATGTATGTAATAAATGTATCACTAGCCACTTTAAACAATGCCACTTTATATAATGTTTACATACCCTACATTACTCATCTCATATGTATATACTGTACTCTATACCATCTACTGCATCTTGCCTATGCCGTTCGGCCATCACTCATTCATGTATTTTTATGTACATATTCTTATTCATTCCTTTACACTTGTGTGTATAAGGTCGTTGTTGTGAAATTGTTAGGTTAGATGACTTGTTAGATATTACTGCATGGTCGGAACTAGAAGCACAAGCATTTCGCTACACTCGCATTAACATCTGCTAACCATGTGTATGTGACAAATAACATTTTATTTTATTAGTCCTGGAGGGCAGGGAGCTCTCCCCCAGTTATGCAGTGGGCCGGCCGCACCACTCTCTGTGGGGCCTTCTGGTTGAGGGCCGTTCAGTTGCCGTTCCAGGCGGTGGTGCAGTTGCCGTTCCAGGCGGTGATGCAGCCAGTCAAGATGTTCTCGATTGTGCAGCTATAGAACTTATTTAGGATTCAATGGCCCATGCCAAATTTCTTCAGGCACCTGGGTTGAAGAGGTGCTGCTGCACCTTTTTCACCACGATGGTGATGTGATTGGGCCATGTCTGGATCTCTGTGATGTGCACACAGAGGAACTGTAAGGTTTTTACCCTCCCCCAGCAGCCCTGTCAATGACAATAGGTGCATGCTCCTCCCCCTGTTTCCTGTAGTCCACGATCGTCTCCTTGGTTTTGCTGATGTTGAGGGAGAGAATGTTTCTAACCTCCTCCCTCCTCCGCACTGCTTTGCTTTATCTTGGCCAGGTCACAGTTGTAAATGAGAACTTGTTTTCAACTGGCCTACCTGGTTAAATAAAGGTGAAATAAAATAAATCCAATAAGCATGGAGTATACCCTGTATACCCACGACTGCGTGACCTCACACAGTTCCAACTCCATCATCAAGTATGCTGACGACACAACAGTAGTAGGCCTGATTACCAACAACGATGAGATGGCCTACAGGGAGGAGGTAGGCCCTCTGACGGTGTGTTGCCAGGTAAACAACCTCTCCCTCAACGTCAGCAAAACAAAGGAATTGATCGTGGACTTCAGGAGGAACCAGGCTGGGCATGCCCCCATCCTCATCAACGGGGCAACCATTGAGACAATTCCTCTGGTACACATCTCCAAGGAGCTAAAATGGTCAAACCACAGGACACTATGGTGAAGAAGGAACGACAGCGACTCTTCAACCTCAGGAGGCTGAAGAAATGTGGCCTGTCCCCGAAGGCCCTCACAGTGTTCTACAGGAGCACCATCGAGAGCATACTGTCAGGCTTTATCAAAGCCTTGTCCAACAACTCCACCTCTATACACTGAGTGTACAAAACATTAGGAACACCTGCTCTTTTCATGACATACACTGACTAGGTGAATCCAGGTGAAAGTTGTGATCCCTTATTAATTTCACCTAAATCCACTTCAATCATGGTCATGAGACCAATGTATACATTTGGTTCACCAAGATTTTACAATAGGACATGGTGTGTTCCCTTTTAGGCTCATATATCTACAGCGAATAGTCAAGGGGCCAGACCAAAAATGTGTCCACTTTGAGGTGTCAAAGGTTTGATGGCATTCAATTGTTCTATGTTTTTCACATCTTTATATATTTTGTGGTATGGTAGTCTATGCAATAGAATGTTCGCAGGCTGATAAAGGAATGTTGAGACAAGTTGGAATGTTCACATGTTCATTGAAAATGACTATCAAACAAACAACATTCTATTGGATCTCTTAAAAACCATGGGATTAGGTACATTTTTTGCCTTCAGATCTAATGATTTACTTAGACTGACTCATCATTGAAACAACAATGTAACAAACTACATATTTGTTGTAGGGAAATTGGTTATAATGGGAAATTCTACAAGTCCAAGAGATCCAAAGCTGGTAGCGTATTTGTTTATAGTTTTATATAGCCACCTGTAATAGTCTGTTGTACACTGAGTGTACAAAACATTAGGAACACCTTCCTAATATTGAGTTGCACCCCCTTTTGCCCTCAGAACAGCCTAAATTTGTCGGGGCATGGACTCTACGAGGTGACAAAAGCGTTCCACAGGGATGCAGGCCCATGGGATTAGGTGCATTTTTGCCTCCAGATCTAATGATTTATTTAGACTGACTCATCATTGAAACAACAGAGGGTGAATGGGCAAGACAAAACATGTAAGTGCCTTTGAACAGGGTATGGTAGCAGGTGCAAGGCGCACCAGTTTGAATGTGTAAAGAACTGCACAGCTCCTGGGTTTTTCATGCTCACCAGTTTCCCGTGTGTATCAAGAATGTTCCACCAACCAAAGGACATCCAGCCAACTTGACACAACCGTGGAAAGCATTGGAGTGAACATGAGCCTGCATCCCTGTGGAACGCTTTTGTCACCTCGTAGAGTCCATGCCCCGACAAATTTAGGCTGTTCTGAGGGCAAAAGGAGGTGCAACTCAATATTAGGAAGGTGTTCCTAATGTTTTGTACACTCAGTGTACAACAGACTATTACAGGTGGCTATATAAAACTATAAACAAATACGCTACCAGCTTTGGATCTCTTGGACTTGTAGAATTTCCCATTATAACCAATTTCCCTACAACAAATATGTAGTTTGTTACATTGTTGTTTCAATGATGAGTCAGTCTAAGTAAATCATTAGATCTGAAGGCAAAAAATGTACCTAATCCCATGGTTTTTAAGAGATCCAATAGAATGTTGTTTGTTTGATAGTCATTTTCAATGAACATGTGAACATTCCAACTTGTCTCAACATTCCTTTATCAGCCTGCGAACATTCTATTGCATAGACTACCATACCACAAAATATATAAAGATGTGAAAAACATAGAACAATTGAATGCCATCAAACCTTTGACACCTCAAAGTGGACACATTTTTGGTCTGGCCCCTTGACTATTCGCTGTAGATATATGAGCCTAAAAGGGAACACACCATGTCCTATTGTAAAATCTTGGTGAACAAAATGTATACATTGGTCTCATGACCATCTTTTCTCTAATGTATAGACAAAGGTTTTAGGCTTTAGGTTTTTAATAGAAGTCTGTGGTTTTAGGAGATCAATAATCATGAAGTAAAGGAGACGAGGAGAGGAAGGAAGTAATTTAAGAATGTTGAAACACGCCCCTGAGCATCACGGAAGTGCGTGCAAGTAATGTCATATGACTTGTTCAGAACGAGAAATAAAATGTTGCTAATCTGTGGATAAAAGTGGACCTTAACGGTGAATGATATCCAAAGCAAACACGGTAATATTGACCCTATGTATTTTGACATATTTTTGTTTTTGTCATTGATCATCGGTTTGCAGGTAATAACTTTGTGAGAGAGAAAATCGTACAGTCGTTAGCTAACGTTACAGCTTAAGTATTCGTCACGAGTGGTGACTAACGTTAGCTAGGATGGCTAACGTGAACTAGACAGAGACATGCGACAAACTAGCCAAATAAAATAAATGCAAACTGGTGTTAGCTGACGGTTCTCATCAACCCCCCTCTTTAGTTACTAAAGAGATAAACAAGCACACGCTGAAGGATGGCTAATCAGTTTCAGAATCATCTTACTTCCTTCCTTCCTTTAACAGGAGGATACTTAATACCAGCCTATTAGCTTTCTTACTAGCCTTCGTCTTCTTGTTTCCACAGAAATGGAGGAGATAAGAATATCTCCTGATTACAACTGGTTCAGAAGCACAGTGCCACTGAAAAAAGTAAGCAAAAACACCATATCGCACTCCACAATAGCCTAGCTAGCTTTATCACTACAGTTGTTTCCGTTGCTGGCCATTCACATAGCCCGTATGAACTCAATACAATAATATTTAATTGAACAGTTATACTATATATCTTCAGTTTGTTGACATTGACGAGTCCAACACAGTCTTCTTAAATATCCCTTTCATTGACGTGATCCCATCTAGAAACACAGTTCTTTGTTATAGAATTTGCTATAATATTACATGGAATGTTTTGTATTTATGGGTTGTACATTCATGTTTCACCTCTGTATCATCTCTCTAGATTATAGTGGACGACGATGACAGCAAGGTGTGGTCCTTGTATGACGCAGGCCCAAAGAGCATCAGGTGTCCCATCATATTCCTTCCCCCTGTGAGTGGGACAGCAGAGGTGTTCTTCCAGCAGGTCTTAGCCCTGACAGGCTGGGGCTACAGAGTCATCTCAGTGAGTCACTGTGAAAGAACACCATTATGGCTTGTGGCTCATAATATTCATTAAGATATTCATCATCCACAGTCAAATGACCAAGGCACTCCTTTTGGAATATTAGATACACTAGACTGGGTCCACTCTACAGGTTATGTGATGCTTATTTATTCAGTGTAGAGGCAACCAGTGCAAATCAAACATTTTGGCTGTTAGGCCATCCTCCATATTTAGAATTTAAAATAAAAAGCCTTTTATATGAAGAACTTTGGAAAAACTGTATTCGGACTGTATGGTGAGAATTTAGAATGGATCAGTAATGGATGAATGCTGGTATTTTGATATTTGACCTACACAGTTAATATAACAGTAAGACAGGCAAAACTGAGGAGTGTAATTAAGTCTAATGCTTTTATAAGCATCTTTATGGAGCTGGTATACTTTTAATTGCGCTATAGGTTCATAAAGGTGTTTTCAGATTTTTATTGACCAAATAGTGAGAGAGAATGACAGTGGGGAAGGTTAGAGCGAGGTTGTGTGAAAGGGCAGTAGGCTGGATTTGATCACATGCCGATACTAAAGACGCGTGCTGGAGGCTTTACCTCTAGACCAGCCAGGGTACAATACAAGTCTATTCTGATGTAGGAGTAGAAGTCTTTCACTAGGCTATATTCCAAGTGATTTTTATTTGAGCCAGGCACCATTGAATGTCATGACGTTAACATCACACTGAGTGGCATAGAGTTGATTCCGGTTCTCTGTAGCTGCTAGGTTCATCTAGTGCTTTTAGCTGTTAGAGATTTGGCTTTGTTTTGTTTTAGAACTGTATGCAAACAAGGATAAAACACATCCGAAGCAGAATACGTTTACCCAACACAGGACCGTTTTGATCTGGATTAAATGTGTTTTAAACTAGCCCCAGGGGTTCCTAGACTGGATATATTCTACAAGTTAAGGTTTCTGAAAATGACTTTTCTCTGTCTCTCTTAGCTGCAGTATCCTGTTTATTGGGATCTCTTGGAGTTCTGTGATGGATTTCGGAAGCTTCTCGATCACTTGCATTTGGACAAGGTTTGTATTACCATGGAAAACTTGTAACGCTAGTCTTTTATGGTTTTACAATGGTATGACCTGGAACTATGCAAAACCGACAGCTATAATGCATTTTTAATATAATAATATATGACATATAGCAGACGCTTTTCTCCAAAGTGACTTAGTCATGCGTCTATACTGCATACATTTTACGTATGGGTGTCCCTGAGAATTAAACCCACAACCCTGGCGGGGCAAGCACCATGCTCTACCAACTGAGCCGTACAGGACCATATTATTACTATATTAATGGTATTATTACATAATACATTATTACTTGTTATAAACATGTATGAGGCGTTATAATTGTCTTATTATAATTTATGTAGCAAATGTTCAATATAGTCATGATCATTATGGACTTCCATTATAAGGCGTGTCATAAGCATGTATTCTAAGTGCATCATAATGCATTAAGGCTTTAAGTAAAGTGTCAAGACTATTTCTATTGTTATAGGTCCATCTATTTGGTGCTTCTCTGGGCGGCTTCCTGGCCCAGAAGTTTGCCGAGCACACACACAAGTCTCCCAGAGTCCACTCTCTGATCCTGTGCAACTCCTTCAGTGACACCACCATCTTCAACCAGACATTGACAGCCAACAGGTACAGTCCTGGGTTGTATTCCTTAAGGAACACTGTAGCAAAATTAAAACAAGCATTTCTTATTGGACAAGTTCAAGTAGTCCTGCCCTGTTTGTCTGTTTTGTTCGATTTGGTGCCTAATGAATAAGACCGTTTTACCCTTGACCGTGCTGTGGAGGAAGAACAGGGTCGTGTTCAGTGGACAAACGTTGTGGAGCGGTACAGATAGAAATGCCATGAATAGAGCTGACATGATTCCTTTCTCTACATGTCAGAAAGGCACCATTTTACCCTGCTGAACGTGACCCAGGTGTTTGTCAAAAACATAGCCTTTGTTTATGGTCTGTCATTACAAATGTCATCTGTGTACCGTGTAGGCCTCCGTAGTTCATTAAAGTTACATGTTTGCCAGTCCTGTCTTTTTTGGTTTAGCCTTACCATTTAGCTTTGAGACACATACGTTTCTCTATTCTGTTCTGAGTCATTCATACAGGGACGCCATGTTATTTCTTGCCTTCCAGCTTTTGGTTGATGCCCGCCTTCATGTTGAAGAAGATTGTCCTGGGGAACTTCGCTAAAGGACCTGTCGACCCCAAGATGGCCGACGCAATCGACTTTATGGTCGACAGAGTAAGTTCCAGACCTCTATTAAAGGGGTAATCTGAAATTGTTTTGGTAAACAGCTGAGGGATTGTCTAGAGAAATGTAACCACTCAAATTCACAGCAGAGATGCATATTTTGGGTTTTGATGAGGTATGACAGTTACCACCTCTCTCTCTCTTTCTCCCCCCCCCTTCTCTCTCTCTCTACCCATTTCTCTCTTTCATCTCTCTCTTTCTCTCAACCCCCTTCTCTGTCTCTCTCCACCTCTTTCTCTCTCCCCCTCCCTAGCTGGAGAGCCTGAACCAGGGTGAGCTAGCCTCCAGACTAACACTCAACTGTCAGAACTCCTACGTGGAGCCTCACAAGATAAAGGACCTGGCCGTCACCATTATGGATGTAGGAGGAACTGCTGTTCATTTGCAGCATTTTATTTCCATTCTTGTTTACTGTACATCTCACTTCACATATCAGTAGGGATTGGCTGTTTTGTGGCTTGTGGGTGGGTCATTGGAGCTGTAACCTGGATGTGTTCTGTGCTTATGCATATGTATGCGACTGTGTATAACTGTGTGTGTGCTACTTGTTTGTGTGCGCGTTTCATTTGGTTTAAAGGTGTTCGACCAGAGTGCCCTGTCACACGAGGCGAAAGAGGAAATGTATAAGCTGTATCCAAATGCCAGACGGGCTCACCTCAAAACGGGTGGAAACTTCCCCTACCTGTGTAGGAGTGCTGAGGTCAACCTATACATACAGGTGAGCACATCAGAGTTGGTAGAAAAGACACACTGTACCATTTAAACCACCAAACTGATATGATAAATATTACACAATATATTTCATGTGGGGATATGATGTGACTTTCCCCTTACATTGTATTAGGAACAGAAGTTTATAAGAAAGTGAAGTGATGTCTGTCATCAAAATGTATCTTGTAGCACAGATGCGGCTGGTTGGGTTAGCCTGGAGAGGAAGCTGTGGTATTATCTCACCACTTTAGTATGTTTATCTTGTATATTTCAGACTCAGCTGATGATGATAGTGTCAACTGTTCTACTCTCATACCGCTCTCACCTCAATGTGGCTAACATTTCCCAGCCTAATTGTTACCAAATATCCAAATGGAGATTCAGTGAATACTAACATCTGACATAGATTGATTTATCTCGAGGAGTCTCCCACGCTTGTCTCAAAGCAGCGAGATGTCGCTGTCCCAATCAAAACGGTGCTGAAATTATAATCTAGGTGACCACACACGACTATTGCTTTAAATTAGTATAACGGCTGGATATGACTTTGGGAGTTTCAGTATAAGCAAGAATTTGATACATGCCTTCAATTGCATTAGCCTACTTTATTCAAGTATTGTCATCATTCAGTGCATCATAACTAAGGTGAGTTTTCCTCTATCTGCGCTTTTTCTAGATCCAATGGCTGTTTCCTCCTCTCCTCACTCTGCTGTCGTCCGCCTCCGCCATGTTGTTCTCAACACCACTTTATTTCAATGTACACTTTTCTAGAAATCTTTTTATTCATTTTTTTGGCACTTAATTTCTGTGATGTCAGGCCTGGGCTCGGGCTTCAGCTCACTGGGCGTCGGTCAGACCGGGATCGAATTTCAGTTCTGACTCTAAACTGCATTCGGGTCTCATGTGCAGTCCGGCGGTGTCAATTATGCTCAAGGTTTCCATGTGAAAACCTGTTTGGATAATGTGCTATTTTATGCCAATATTTGCGGAATTGCTTTAGTGCGACATTGTTGTAATTTCTCAGGTCTTGTCATTTTATTTTCTTGGGAAATGTGAGGTGTTGATCCCGGCTACCGGTGTTTATTTTTAAAATTGTATTTAACTTGGCAGGTCATTAAAGTCAATGACAGGAAGAGTGGTAACCCCACACTGTTGAACGTTCTAACAATTCTCAGACTCGTACATGTAGTAGTGTAGCCTCGGTAATGTATTAAACATGTGAGTTTGTGATGAATCCAGCAGTGCAGGCTCCTGCACATTTCTTATTGTCGTTTCATTGTGTTACTACTATGGTGCTATTTCTACTGAAACAACCTTAAACGGTCATAGACCACAAGCATCACTACGTACCATTTGGTACCAGATAGTTATCAATAGTGCTGACTTCTTTGATGCAAGTCAAGTATCCATTGTTGGTACATAGTTATTACTGTAGTTAGTTAATACCAATGTACATACCAATTACTAGCTGGAAATCAGGCTGTAGGTATCTACAACCACCAGATAGACCACAATCTTGAATAGCACCACTAAACATAGTCAGACACTTGATTCCACAGCTTCCTCTGCAGGCTAACCCAACCAGCTGCATCTGTGATACAAAAGAGGTTTTGGCCACTGACATCCCTTGTTAATCCCTAGTGTTAAGTGTCTGACTATGTGTGACTATGTTTTAAGTGGCGCTTTTCAACAAGATTGTCTGTCTGGTGTTTGGAGATGCAGCCAAAAATCTTTCTTTCCAGCTAGTACTTGGTATGTACATTGGTATTAACTAACTACAGTAGTAACTATGTACCAACAATGGATACTTGACTTGCATCAAAGAAGTCAGCACTATTGGTAACTATCTGGTACCAAATGGTACGTAGTGATGCTTGTGGTCTATGACCGTTTAAGGTTGTTTCAGTAGAAATAGCACCATAGTAGTAACACAATGAAACGACAATAAGAAATGTGCAGGAGCCTGCACTGCTGGATTCATCACAAACTCACATGTTTAATACATTACCGAGGCTACACTACTACATGTACGAGTCTGAGAATTGTTAGAATGTTCAACAGTGTCGGGTTACCGCTCTTTCTGTCATGACCTTACTTATTGTACCTGCAAGTTAGCCTTGTACCAACATCCTGATCTCAAGCTTACATTCTGTAAGGATGGTCATATGAGGCTTCCTGCATGTAACTTCATATAGACTATTTCTGAACATGTTCCCTCTGTCTCGACCCCTCTCCTCAGATTCACCTGCGGCAGTTCCACGGGACGCGGTACGCCGCCATCAACTCGGACATGGTGAGCGCCGAGGAGCTGGAGGTGCAGAAGAGCCACCTGGTGAATAGCGCCAACGACCAATGACGAGACTGTTACCCAGCACCTTCTCCTCTCTCCCAGCTCTGACCGGCAGGCCAGAACCATAGAATCGGATTGGCTGATTCTGTGGGGCAGAACTATGGGAACTACGTTTCCCTGACCAGCAAAACAGCCAAGAAAAAGTCAACCATAGAAATTAGAATGACTCAATTCTATTTCTGTATTTCTATGATCTCAACCATCATCACCCAGTCACCACGACTGGTCACACGGATCTATGGATCCACTTGTTAAAAAAGGTCATCTCTTCACCTGATCTTCTTTCTGTTTTTTCTACGATATTGAATACAATCAATCCACAAGTTGAACTGATACTATTTTTACTTTACAGTTAAAAATATATATTTTAATTATCACTGTTACTGTAAATAGAGCGTAATTGGCTACGTTGCTTTGAGAGAAGAAACGCCATACGATGCCATGTTATGAACCTTTTGCCTTACGTGATATAAATCTCATGCATTTAATTGATGTTGCACTTTTGAATTCCATGTTTTTCCTTCTATGTTTATGGTTAACTCTGCCAACTGTGGCGATACTTGGTAAGCTAGAAAACCTGCACTGATTAGATATACAGCGGAGGATGGTAGTCAGAAGAAATAATGTTAAATTTAATTTGTAATTTAATAAAGCCTTCTTGAAAACATGCCCTGCCATGTGGGGTTTTGTGTAATTTCAACCAACTTTCTATGCATTTCCATAGGTTGTTATACACTTATGAATGCCTAAATCCTATTTGTACTGGAATGATGTAAAGCACAATAAATGCAAGATGTCATGTTGATAGAACATTTTCCATAATGCTGGGGGTTGGTCTATTGCAGGGATCAATAACTACAATCAGCCATGGGATGATTTTTAATTTTCTCGAGCGGATGGTCATGGGGTCGGAACATACACTACCGTTCAAAGGTTTGGGGTCACTTTTTTATTGCGGACTGCAATAGCATCGAATAGTCCCCACGATATGCAACTGTTCAGGGAAGTCAGGAACCAACACACGCAGTCAGTCAGGAAAGCCAAGTCTAGCTTTTTCAAGCAGAAATTCGCATCCTGTAGCTCTAACTCCAAAAAGTTTTGGGACACTAAAGTCCATGGAGAATAAGAGCACCTCCTTCCAGCTGCCCACTGCACTGAGGCTAGGCAACACGGTCACCAATGATAAATCCATGATAATCAAAAATTTCAATAAGCATTTCTCAACGGCTAGCCATGCCTTCCTCCTGGCTACTCCAACCCCGGCCAACAGCTCCGCCCCCCCACGCAGCTACTCGCCCAAGCCTCCCAGCTTCTCCTTCACCCAAATCCAGACAGCATATGTTCTGAAAGAGCTGCAAAACCTGGACCCGTACAAATCAGCTGGGCTTGACAATCTGGACCCTGTCTTTCTAAAACGATCCGCCGCCATTGTTGCAACCCCTATTTACCAGCCTGTTCAACCTCTCTTTCGTATCGTCCGAGATCCCTAAAGATGGGAAAGCTGCCGCGGTCATCCCCCTCTTCAAATGGGGTGGCACCCTAGACCCAAACTGTTACAGACCTATATCCATCCTGCCCTGCCTATCTAAAGTCTTCGAAAGCCAAGTTAATAAACAGATAACTGACCATTTCGAATCCCACCGTAACTTCTCCCCCTTGCAATCAGGTACTAAACGATATCATAACCGCCATCGATAAAAGACAGTACTGTGCAGCCGTCTTCATCGACCTGGCCAAGGCTTTCGACTCTGTCAATCACTGTATTCTTATCGGCAGACTCAATAGCCTTGGTTTTTCTAATGACTGCCTCGCCTGGTTCACCAACTACTTTGCAGACAGAGTTCAGTGTGTCAAATCGGAGGGCATGTTGTCCGGACCCCTGGCAGTCTCTATGGGGGTACCACAGGGTTCAATTCTCGGGCCGACTCTCTTCTCTGTATATATCAATGATGTCACTTTTGCTGCGGGCGATTCCCAAATCCACCTCTACGCAGACGACACCATTCTTTATACTTCTGGCCCTTCCTTGGACACTGTGCTAACTAACCTCCAAACGAGCTTCAATGCCATACAACACTCCTTCCGTGGCCTCCAAATGTTCTTAAACGCTAGTAAAACCAAATGCATGCTTTTCAACCGTTCGCTGCCCGCACCCACCAGCCCGACTAGCATCACCACCCTGGACGGTTCCGACCTAGAATATGTGGACAACTATAAATACCTAGGTGTCTGGCTAGACTGTAAACTCTTCTTACAGACTCATATTAAACATCTCCAATCAAAAATCAAATCTAGAATCAGCTTTCTATTTCGCAACAAAGCCTCCTTCACTCACGCCGCCAAACTAACCCTCGTAAAACAGACTATCCTACCGATCCTCGACTTCGGCTATGTCATCTACAAAATAGCTTCCAACACTCTACTCAGCAAACTGGATGCAGTCTATCACAGTGCCATCCGTTTTGTTACCAAATCACCTTAGACCACCCACCACTGTGACCTGTATGCTCTAGTCGGCTGGCCCTCGCTACATATTCGTCGCCAGACCCACTGGTTCCAGGTCATCTATAAGTCTATGCTAGGTAAAGCTCCACCTTATCTCAGTTCACTGGTCACGATAACAACACCCACCCGTAGCACACGTTCCAGCAGGTATATCTCACTGATCATCCCCAAAGCCAACACCTCGTTTGGCCGCCTTTCCTTCCAGTTCTCTGCTGCCAGTGACTGGAATGATTTGCAAAAAACCCATTATCAGCAACCATCACTCCTGTGTTCCAATGGCTCTTTGTGTTAGCTAATCCAAGTTTATCATTTTAAAAGGCTAATTGATCATTAGAAAACCCTTTTGCAATTATGTTAGCACAGTTGAAAACTGTTGTTCTGATTAAATAAGCAATAAAACAGCCCTTTAGACTAGTTGAGTGTCTGGAGCATCAACATTTCTGGGTTCGATTACAGGCTCAAAATGGCCAGAAACAAAGAACTTTCTTCTGAAACTTGTCAGTCTATTCTAAGAAATTAAGGCTATTCCATGCGAGAAATTGCCAAGGAACTGAAGATCTGGTACAACGCTGTGTACTACTCCCTTCACAGAACAGCGCAAACTGGCTCTAATCAGAATAGAAAGAAGAGTGGGGGGCCCCGGTGCGCAAGAGGACAAGTACATTAGTGTCTAGTTTGAGAAACAGACGCCTCACAAGTCATCAACTGGCAGCTTCATTAAATAGTACCCTCAAAACACTAGTCTCAACGTCAACAGTGAAGAGGCAACTCTGGGATGCTGGCCTTCTAGGCAGAGTTCTTCTGTCCAGTCTCAACGTCAACAGTGAAGAGGCAACTCTGGGATGCTGGCCTTCTAGGCAGAGTTCTTCTGTCCAGTCTCAACGTCAACAGTGAAGAGGCGACTCCGGGATGCTGGCCTTCTAGGCAGAGTTCTTCTGTCCAGTCTCAACGTCAACAGTGAAGAGGCAACTCTGGGATGCTGGCCTTCTAGGCAGAGTTCTTCTGTCCAGTCTCAACGTCAACAGTGAAGAGGCGACTCTGGGATGCTGGCCTTCTAGGCAGAGTTCTTCTGTCCAGTGTGTGTTCTTTTGCCCATCTTAATATTTGTTTAATTTTTTATTGGCCAGTCTGAGATATGGCTTTTTCTTTGCAACTCTGCCTAGAAGTTCAGCATTCCGGAGTCACCTCATTAACAATGTCTACACTGTATTTCTGATCAATTTGATGCTATTTTAAATGGACAAAAAAACAAAGGACATTTCTAAGCGACCCCAAACTTTTGAACAGTAGTGTAATTACAAATTATTTGTAAACTGCAAATTAACTGCAAGAAGCCCAAACAGATATATTGAAATATAACGTACTTTCAAACCTTGCTTATCACATGTCTCTATTATTCGTGGAAATAATTGGGAACAGATTTACCAAATTAAAATCAATTGAAGCTGATTTCTTGGTATTCAGAAAACTTGGGATGCCAAAGAAAAGCACAGAATTTGGCTCGCAGGCTGCCAGTTGGGGAACCCTGGTCTAGTGGTAATTCTGCTGCCCCCTGGATCACATGACAGTGAAGGCAGCAGTTTGATCCCCTGTTCCACCACTCCCTCTCCACTATATCCCTGTCATCTATTTCATCTGTTTTAATACGTCAATAAATCTTCAAAATACACTTAAAAAATATATTTTTAAAGAAAGTTTCACTAAGATGTTTCTGTATAGAAAGTCAATTAACAAATTCATACCTCATCAGTTGTTGATCATCAATTGTTTAATTGAACTAAATGTACAAGCCAAACAGTGATCAACTAAATAACAGTCCATTCCAGTGCATTGTCCATCAATACAAGAAAATTGAAAATAGTTAAGCATTTGTTAAAAACGGATCTTTACACAATATGTATGGCATTTTATGGTAAAAATCTACCATGTGGTAGAACCACCACCTATTTTAGTTATTGAGCTGCATAGTCATGAACAGTTGTAATTTAGTAGACTGAGTTGGCATTGCAGTCCGGTACAGAAGAGAGCAATGTGGAATACTTCACCACACAGCTGAAAGCAGTATAAAACATGTGGTCTCGCTAGTAAAACATTGAAAAAAGCATTATACTAATATGGCAGATGTAGAGAGAAAACATTTTTTACTTCTCAGGTATGAAAACATTAAATGGTAGAATATTTGTTTTATTTTCAGGCATGAAAAAGATGGTGATTGTTAATTTATTATGCCCTCTTTGCCTTTTAGGCTAAACAACATGTGGTCTTAAATGCATGGTGCCTAGATAGTTAGGCCATGCCTTGAATATGGAAATATAATGGCTCAGTAGAACATTTATTTTCATTGCACCTGCACCAGTAGAGCAAATATTTTTCACATTTACAATGCACCACCCCACACACAAAAAAACTCTTAACATTTAATTCAGTTGAACTTAGAGAAAAAACACTGACTGCTATAGTTCTCTGTATGACAGACATGGATCCTTGACAGATCCAGGGGTTGAATTACAGGTTGCGGGGCACCATAACATATTAGATATATTTACATGGGTGCCTCCATAAGCATTAAATATATACAGATCAAAAATATAAACACAACATGCAACAATTTCTAAGATTTTACTGAGTTACAGTTTATATAAGGACAGCAGTCAATTGAAATGAATGAATTAGGTCCTAATCTATGGATTTCACATGACTGGGAATACAGATATGCATCTGTTGGTCACAGATACCTTGGATCAGAAAACCAGTCAGTCTCTGGTTTCACCACCATTTGCCTCATGCAGCGCGACACATCTCCTTCACATAGAGTTGATAAGGCTATGGAATGTTGTCCCACTCCTCTTCAATGGCTGTGCGAAGTTGCTGGATATTGGCAGGAACTGGAACACACTGTCATACACGTAGATCCAGAACATCCCAAACATGCTCAACAGGTGACATGTCTAGTGAGTACGCAGGACATGAAAGAACTGGGAAATGTTCAGCCTCCAGGAATTGTGTACAGATCCTTGCGACATGGGGCCGTACATTATCATGATGAAACATGAGATGGTGGCGGATGAATGGCATGACAATGTGCCTCAGAATCTTGTCATGGTATCTCTGTGCATTCAAATTGCCATCGATAAAATGCAGTTGTGTTCGTTGTCTGTAGCTTATGCCTGCCCATACCATAACCCCACCGCCACCATGGGGCTTTCTGTCCACAACGTTGACAGCAGCAAACCGCTCGCTCACATAACGCCATACCTGTGGTCTGTGGTTGTGAGGCCGGTTGGACGTACTGCCAAATTCTCTCAAATGACTTGAGGCTTATGGACATTAAATTCTCTGGCAACGGCTCTGGTGGACATTCCTGTAGTCATCATGCCTATTGCACACTCCCTCAAAGCATGAGACATCTGTTGCATTGTGTTGTGTGACAAATCTGTACATTTTGGAGTTGCCTTCTATCGTTCCCAGCACAAGGTACACCTGTATAATGATCATGCTGTTTAATCAGCTTCTTGATATGCCACACCTGTCAGGCAGATGGATTATCTTGGCAAAAGAGATATGCTCACTAACAGGGATGTAAACACATTTGTGCACAAAATTTGAGAGAAATAAGCTTTTTGTGCAAATGCACCATTTCTGAGATCATTTATTTCAGGTCATTAAACATGGGACCAACACTTTACATGTTGCATTTATATTTTGTTCAGTGTGTTAACTTTATTCAGACACTATTTTTAGTTTTGAACCCTGGAATGGGCATTTATTCCTGCAGTATATCAGTGTGTTTCAGGATGGACTTGTTCACATGGCGGTGCATTTCTTGGGAGAGCTTGTGTCTGCATTTGCCTTCTGTCTGATGCTTTCTGTTGAAAGAAAAAGGAAACTTCTTTGTTCATTCAAGTTGACCTACGGGCTACGGACCATTACTGGTAGAGATGATAAAAGATGGTCAAACCAGCATTTAATGTACTTATGTAATTAATAACCACAATATCAGTGGTGGAAAAAGTACTAAATTGTCATTCTTGAGAAAAGTACAAGTAAATACTATACATCAAATTCCTCATATTAAGCAAACCAGACGATACAATTTTCTTGTTTTTTAAATTTACGGAGAGCCAGGGGCACACTCCAAAACTCAGACATAATAGTGAGTTTGCCAGAAAAGTGGCAGTAGGGATGAAAACCTGTTATATTGGTAATTGAATTGGATTATATTGCTGTCCTACCTGAGCACTCAATGTGACCAGTGCTTTTGGGTGACAGGGAAATGTATGGGAGTAAAAAGTACATATTTGCTTTAGGACTGTTTTAGAATTAAACTAAAAGTTGTCAACAATATAAATAATAAAGTAAAGTTCAGATACCCTTTCAAAGTACAGAAATACAGCCGGTGTGATGCATTTTGCATCCTCTTATGATGCAAAATGCATCTTACCGGCTGTATTTCTCTACTTATATATATCATGAAAACTTCATTGCTGACATGCAAAACATTTTTGGACTATATCAACAATGGGCTAATGAAACAAATACCAAAAGATTGAAGTACTACTTTAAGTATTTTTACTTAGTTACTTTACACCACTACATAATATGCTCATAAAGCTTTTGGACAACTACCTCCCCCAGGCTAGACAGCAGTGTGGTCTAGAGGGAAGCTGGGCAGTGTTCAGTAGGCATGAAATGACTGACAATGATTGGACAGTACAGTCCGATAAGAACATCCATTGTTGTTTTTTTATTTAAAAAAATGCTATTCGCCCATTGTGCCCTGGTGCTCAGGTTCGAATACCTGATGGGTGTTGACTCCCGTCCCCCGTTCCATTGACTCACCAGCTAGGTCGGTCCTGGAGATCCCCGTCAGTCCCTCATACAAGCCTTTGATTGGGTTCTCCCCTGCGATGACTACTCCATGCAGCCAGATCAGCAACATACGGTGCCCATGCTCCTTGAAGCTCTTTGTACCTAACATATGTGAATGTCATAAGAGACTTATATAAAATAGGTGGGCTACAATAAGGACAGTTCTGGGCTTAAGTGCCTTGCTCAAGGGCACAACGGCAGGATATGGTACCTGGGATATGTCAATTAACCCTCTAGGTTGAACCAGCAACCCTCTGGCTACTGGTCAGCCTCTCTCACCTAAAGGCTACCTGTCCGCCCAGGCTGCTAACTCCTTATTCCTAAGGCTCTTTGGTGTTTACAGATCTGAAGGAATCATATGAATGTAAGCAATATGGCGGAAACGCCCTTAAAATCAGATAGAAAGCTAGATGGAAAGTTGAATTTTCACTTAGACCTAAGTGATTGCTTCAGATCTGAAAATTACAACGAGCTAGGCTCTGGGGGTTATTTCTAGACCAAGCCAACACTTCACCTGTCCACTGCTGCTCTATGGAGCGTATGTGGGCATCCGTGAAGCCCCAGTGTTGTGCGAGACTCTTCCACTCCCCGCGGGACAGGTCTTTGGTGGCCAGCCTCCACGTGACAGAGCGCAGGTGCTGGGTCTCCACCTGGTGGTCCTGCTTAAAGCTCAGCTGCTTCCCCAGCCACGAATCATCATCGCTGATCACGTTGTCCTGGTACACAAATAAAGGGGGTGTGTTTGAGATTGACTGCATTGCAGTTGAGCTGCGAAGCAGACTGATATTTAATTCTGAAATTCCAAAACACTCATTCCGGAATCGTGATGATCTGGTACAGCTACGAAGACCTAAAGTAGTCGATCTCAACATGAACAAAGTAGAGCTGCAGGCGCGTTTAAATATGAACCTACTTTTTCCCACTTGTAAAACCGGTCTGCTTTGATGATCATGTCCACTAAGATGACATGGTTTCCTCTGGCTGCCACCTCCAGAGAAGTCTTCCCCTGCTGAGAGTACCAACACACAGCCACAACACTGGATTCAATATGACATACAGTACATCACCTGGGCCGTGTGTCCAGTTCATTAGCACTACTTCACCTGGGTCCAGTTCATTAGCACTACTTCACCTGGGTCCAGTTCATTAGCACTACTTCACCTGGGTCCAGTTCATTAGCACTAATTCACCTGGGTCCAGTTCATTAGCACTACTTCACCTGGGTCCAGTTCATTAGCACTACTTCACCTGGGTCCAGTTCATTAGCACTACTTCACCTGGGTCCAGTTCATTAGCACTAATTCACCTGGGTCCAGTTCATTAGCACTACTTCACCTGGGTCCAGTTCATTAGCACTACTTCACCTGGGTCCAGTTCATTAGCACTACTTCACCTGGGTCCAGTTCATTAGCACTAATTCACCTGGGTCCAGTTCATTAGCACTAATTCACCTGGGTCCAGTTCATTAGCACTAATTCACCTGGGTCCAGTTCATTAGCACTAATTCACCTGGGTCCAGTTCATTAGCACTAATTCACCTGGGTCCAGTTCATTAGCACTAATTCACCTGGGTCCAGTTCATTAGCACTAATTCACCTGGGTCCAGTTCATTAGCACTAATTCACCTGGGTCCAGTTCATTAGCACTAATTCACCTGGGTCCAGTTCATTAGCACTAATTCACCTGGGTCCAGTTCATTAGCACTAATTCACCTGGGTCCAGTTCATTAGCACTAATTCACCTGGGTCCAGTTCATTAGCACTAATTCACCTGGGTCCAGTTCATTAGCACTAATTCACCTGGGTCGTGGGTCCAGTTCATTAGCACTAATTCGGGGGGGAAACAGTGAAATGAGAGGTACTACCTAAACTTATCTAATAAGCAATACTTGTTGTTTTCTGTTGCAAAATGCTTTTCTCCGGTGTGCTCTGATTAACAGGATCCTGGCATAGTCTTCAGACTGGAATTAAATAATGCTTGAGCCCTTTATACACACTTTAACGGGAATAGGGGAAATGATTTCATTAATCCAGTGAGACACTGGCTGGTCCCATACTACACAAAGAGCCCATGAGATGTTAACCTAGTCTCAGGACTATTACTCACAGGAGGAAGCATCTGCTGTGCCAGACTGATGAGATATGAAAATGGAAGCTTTCTTAGAAATTGTGTTTAAGTGTGTTGGGAATTTTGATGTTAAATGTTTGTATTATATGATATGAGTTATTTTAATACACAGCATTGTTTCCAATGCAATTTTACCATCAAGGAAAATAAAGTTGACATTATTGAATTTTTATTGCAAGTGTGACTGTCAGTGAAACACGTTATCTGTATTGATATGATTTAGATACCATATCTTCAGTGATTGATACCCTCAATGAGTTGTCCAACCACATTGGAATTTAGATAAACTCTTGAAATGTGTTTTATCCACGCGTTATTAACAATCCATTATAACTCCCACATACAGGCGTTCTTGTTTGCTGCGCCATGTTTTAATGGATCACTTCACTTCTAAAGGTAAATAAAAAACAAGATAAAAAAATTACCCTTTAAAATGAGATTAAATCAAATACCTTATCCAGTAGTTTGAGGTTAACCCCAGCTATGAGGATCATCTCAGCGATGTCCTGTCTTCCATGCTCTGCTGCGATGTGCAGGGCTGTCTGGAGCCTCTGTAAGGAAGGAGGGAGAGAGGGAAGGGAGAAAGAACGAGAGTGAGACAGAAAAAGAGAGATGAATTAGGTCATTAGTGTTACAAGTGTTATGGCAGTTACTGTACAGAAGCCTTCTTTCTGTTCTATGGTCTTTACCTCAATGATAATGTACACAAAACTTCAAACACAGATCACGCAACACGATGACTCAGAATCGATACAGACACTAAGGTACACGATGCACCATTGGCCTAACAAATCATTGAATGCATTGTATAGAAAGTTTCCATACAGTAAGGTGTTTACTGTAACGCCCAGAGAGTGGAAACATTACTCACATTGTCAGATATGTCCAGATCACATTCAGCGTCTATTAGCAGCCGTACCACCTCGGTGTGATTGTGGAGCACGGCGGTGTGAAGAGGGGATGTGTGTTGCTGTTCAAAACACAAGGTAAAATTAGATACACATTGATGGTTACCACATACAGATGCCACGTAAATAATAATAAGTTATACTTGTAAAGCGCTTTTCACTATGCAAGAATAATCTCAAAGTGCATAAAATGAAATATAAACTAGGAAGTACAGTAAAATATATATATTTTTAATGATAATATATCAAACAAGACATTTAAAAATATATAACAATATCATGAAAACAACAATAGGAGTCTAGGAACGAGGCTAGTCCAGCCGACAGATGAGTCTTAAGGCCTGCTTTAAATGCACCAACAGTCTGAGCAGCTTTGAGATTGTCATTGAGGGAGTTCCAGAGGTGTGGTACGTGGGAGGAACAAGGAGGTGTAATGAGTTCACACTCAAAAAGACGTTGCATAAATCTTACTTCATTATTCACTGTGTTTTATAATGGTCACTGCATCAGGGATAACTTACACAGACAGGTATTCAGTAAGAACCCATTACACCTCTTTGTTTGTCTGAATTGGCGGGTTTTACACACCAGCCAAGCTTCTGGGGGAGTGCGATGGTTCTCTTTTGATTAGTGGTACGTGGCAGGAAAAGGCCTGTTGTACTGTAGCTTGTGGTCTGTTGCACTGAAAAAACACCTTTTGTGTCTTGGGCGAATCCAGTGGTCTAAGCTGCTGCCTCCAGGACCCTACTGCTGCAGCAAGGGTTTAAAACTAGCATGTCAGAACACGTGTTTATTGACTCTCTCTATCCAATACAACAAACATATGAGTGGAGTGGGACTGTCCTACTCCTTAAAAAATAAAATAAATAAAACACTTTCACTGAAAACATCAATATAGGACATGCACTGAATTATACAAACAAATGTGGCACCAATTCTCTGAGTAGGAAAAAGTTAGGAAAAAGAGAGTGCAGAAAACATGGTGCAGATGCTGAACCCTACTGGTGTATTCTGAGCTGTTGGGCTTAACTAAAAGACCTGGCTGTTCACTATTGTAATTTGAAAGAGGAGCTAACCAAGTTGCAATAAGTGCTACCAACTATTCCTACAGGGGAGCTAACCGATGCACAAACTAATGTAGCATGTACAGTATGGTTAAAGGTTGGCTTGCATACTCACACCATCCACCGTGTCTGTGTTGACGCCCGCCTCCAGCAGCAGACTGGTCTCCCTCTCAAAGCCGTGCTGGGCCACGTAGTGGAGGGCATTCATATTCTTCTGCACAGACAACAACATAGTGGGACAGGTCACAGTTCAGACTCACTAATGTACATCAGTCTCACACATTAGTTGGCACTGTGTATAATGTCACCTATCTATCCAATTATCTATCTATCCAATTATCTATCCATCCAATCTATCCATCCAATTATCTATCCATCCAATCTATCTATCCAATTATCTATCTATCCAATTATCTATCCATCCAATCTATCCATCCAATTATCTATCCATCCAATCTATCCATCCAATTATCTATCCATCCATCTCAGATTCTTAAATGTAAGTGTGATAATCAGGTACTACTTTAAACTAATTACAACTGACTTAGAAAGGGTTTATAAAGACTTTGTTAAGACATATTTAGATGCTTTAGAAATCATGTAGTATCATCCATGCCTGTCTCTGCAAGGGTTTTAACATCAATGTCTTGGAAGAGAAGGTCCCAGTCAGTGCACCCACTTCTAGGTGGTCCTCTACATTTACAGCTATATGAATGCTCTATAAAGCCTTTATGAGTTATAGTTAATTGAAAGTTGACCCTTACGTTTGTCAGCGCGTTGACATTACAGCAGGCCTCCAGCAGTAGTTTGACACATTCATAGTGACCTCCATCAGAGGACAGGTGCAGAGGTGTCAGTCCGTCCTGGAGAACCAAATATCACGTCACAAAAGGCCTCCATCAGCTTTACATTCTATCAACAGAATAGGGAATAATCAACCATATAAAACAGAACAACAAGTAGCAGTAACCCTAATTGTTATTATAGTAAAATATAAATTTGTTATTTCCTGGCAAAATAAAGGTTTAGAAGCAAAACATAAATTAACAGTAAACTATTTTTTCTCATCATTATCCATATAAAGTGAAGCAGGAACCACGACAGCTAAAAGGTATTGAATATAAAATATAGTTTCTGGGCTGCTTTTAACCCTACACCACACCTGACAGTGACAATATGTTCTTTACTCACTATGTTTCTCTCGTCAATGTCCACTCCTGTCTCAACTAACTTCTGCAGGACCTCGTTATGTCCATGCTTGGCTGCTAGATGGATGGCCATGTGTTCATCCTATACAATATATAAAAACACATCAAAGACATCATGCTATTTACATGATAACATCTTAGTTACAAACACACGAAAAGTAATTAAACACATTTGGAAAATGTGTTTAAAGTTCATGTTTACTCTCGCTACTGTAACACCAGCCTAATCATGTATTAACCTATAAGTGTGTATGTGTCCACGTGTCAACCTACCTTATCCTTGAGGCCGTGAGTGCAGCCCATACCGATGAGGAACTCAACCACCTCTAGTTGTCCATGTTCTGCAGCCAGGTGAAACGCTGTCTTCCCAGACTGACAGTAAAACAGGGAGTGAGGGATTAACTAGAAGAAGACAGTAACAGTAATGACAACATCACAGTATGGACAAATGACACTAATGACAATATGACCAAATTACAGTATGAAAGTATTGACAGTATGGAATAACAGTGTCTTCTGTTCTGCCCCAAGCAGGGCTCGAACTAATAACCTCCTGCACAAACACACAAGCCAACCGTTTTAGCCAACAGAGCAAGGGACTAGTCTGTCACTCTGTAAGCGACAGTTGGCTGTTGGGGGTGGGGCTTGATGTCACTGATGTCCAGCCAACATGCGACAAGCAGGTTTGACATCCTAGTAAACACATCCAACATGGCACAGGATAAATAATAGGTAGCATAGCAAACCCTCAAGGTATCTGTTGTGCACAGAGGGTGGTGATACTGCATCAATCAAATTCTTAAAGTAAACAAGATTTCTTTCATTGTGTCATCAATTTCCCTTGTAAATCCTGTAACCAGGCAGGGTTGAGACTAAAGCACACACAGGGAGAGTATAAGGAAAGGAAAGCCCTAGGACAGTACTGGGAAAGTCCTGGGAAAGGAAAGCACTCCCAGGAAAATACAAGTTCAAGGAATTTGCTATGAAAGGTCTTTGGAAGAACTAGGAAAGTGCAGAAAGCGTGCTAGTGAAGAACCGGTAATGTGGTGTGGGGCAGTCACATTGTCCACCCTGTCCAGCAGTACATCCTCTACTAGGTCCTCCATGATGAACTCCAGCACTCTGCTATGACCCCGCTGGGCGGCACAGTGCAGCAGGCCCAGCCCATTCTGACAGAGAGACAGATACATAACATATTATAAGTCTTATTATAATACAAAAATGAATTGTAAGACAGAAATGACTGAAAGCCGCCTCAAGTGGTGTGATCTGGAAAACTTGCTGTCACGTTCACTGTCTTCAAACTCCCTGTCATAGATGAGCCAAGGCGCAACGTGCATGTAATTCCACATCTTTAATAAAGTGAAACCTTCACAAAAAACACAGGTAAACAGAAACCGACCGTGACGCAACTGTGGCACACACAGAAAATAAATAATTACCCACAACATTAAGTGGGAAAAAAGGCTGCCTAAGTATGATTCCCAATCAGAGACAATGATAGACAGCTGCCTCTGATTGGGAACCACACTTGGCCAAAAACAAAGAAATAGAAAACATAGAATCCCCACCCAAATCACACCCTGACCTAACCAAATAGAGAAATAAAATGTCTCTAAGGTCAGGGCGTGACACTTGCCCCAAACCGAGTGAGATGGAGTACATTTGTCAATGGCCTATGCTCCTCATAGGAGCCAAAGGCTTAAATCAAGTCAGTCAGTCAATTATTATGACATATAAATGAACTTACAGAGCACTATATTTGCAAGCTTTAAAGGCGTAATATGCAGAAATTGCTCCGCCATTGCCTGGATGCTAAAATGTTTGTGAATGTTATTTTTCAAATTAAACTCTTTATGACAATGTAACATTCTTTGAGGGTCTAATTACACCATAACACACTGGTCTGACACAACCCTGCAAAACACAGTATGCTGGCTTGCAAAGTGATGTGTAATTTTTTGAGGAATCCAGCCAGAGTAAGGATATCCAAAATTGACTGCTGGGGTAGAGAAGTTTGATTAATGAGACCTAAATCATCTAAACTGGAACAGCCATCTCAGTAACTGGTGCAATAAGTCCAACTACTAACAGATTGGGTTAGTTCAGAAAAATGTAGCATAAGATTAATCAACAATTCTGAGAACAAACCTGCAGGGAAATATGAAGATGATTGGTTTTGAGCAAACATGAATTTGAAATTTTACTCAACAAGCTTGTTCAAATTCAGCCAACTTCGAGCAGTATTTGTTGAGTGAACAAACGAACACATTAGCTCAACTTCTTGTCCTTTTGAAGTCCAGCCAACTCAGAGTACCCCTGATTAAGCAATTGGTTAAGTTGGCTTTTCTTTTGTGTGCATATGTGTGAATACAAACAGCATATTGTTTGCCTGAATTACACAAGCAATGACTAGTTACAATTAGACACAATTGTAGAATAGACACAATTAAAACACTAAAACATGAAGATAATTGCATGATGTAGTTCTATCCGCGTTTTTACATCATTGGGGGTAGGATCCATTCCATTGTATTGGGTCAATTCATGTAATTAATTGAATAACTTACTTTGTTTTCACAGTTGAGCTTTGCGCCAGAGGCCACGAGGATCTGTAGGATCTTGAGGTGACCGAACCAGGCTGCCAGCAGCAGAGGATTCATACCAAACTGAGAAGGGACAGCATGTTGTAGAAATAGAATGAACACACAAGTATCTGCTGCTGTTCACTTTACTCACCCTCTTCTGGACTCGCAGCCAATTTGATCTCCATGATTATGTAGCCTACATCTCTGCCTCATATATAACATGTGCCTTCAGAAAGTATTTTCCCCTTGACTTATTCCAAATGTTGTTTTAAAGCCTGATATTCAACATGGATGAAATTGTTATTTTTTCACCCATCTTAACACAATACCCCATAACGACAAAGTGAAAACATGTTTTTAGAAAGTGTTGCTAATTTATTGTTAATTAAATACAAAAATATCAAATGTACATAGGTGTTCACACCCATGAGTCAATACATGTTAGAATCACACCTGAGAACACATGGATTGTACAATATTTGCACATTATTATTTGAAAGATTCTTCAAGCTCTGTCAAGTTGATTGTTGATCATTGCTAGACAGCCAGTTTCAAGTCTTTCCATAGATCTTCAAGCCGATTTAAGTCAAAGCTGTAACTACAGTAGGCCACTCAGGAACATTCAATGTTGTCTTGGTAAGCAACTCCAGTGTATATTTGGCCTTGTGTTTTAGGTTATTGCTCTGCTGAAAAGGGAATTTGTCTCTGTGTCAAGTGTGCTCCCTCTCCGGCCTCTAGGTCACAAGGCTGCTCGTTATGGCGCACACTTGTCACCATCGTTACGCGCACCTGCGTGTCGTCAGACTCACCTGGACTCCATCACTTCCCTGATTACCTTCCCTATATATGTCACTCCCTTTGGTTCCTTCCCCAGGCCGTATTGTTTCTGTATTATGTCTGTGTGCTGTTAGTGGTTCTTGTTTTGTATTATGGTCCGTTTATTTTATTAAAACACTTGCTCCCTGAACTTGCTTCCCGACTCTCAGCGCACATTGTTACACCCAGTGTCTGTTAGAAAGCAGATTTAGCCAGGTTCTTCTAGGATGTTGCCTGCGCTTAACTTCATTCTGTTTCTTTTTATTTAAAAAAAACTAACTAGTCCTTGCCTATGACAAGCATACAGTGCCTTGCAAAAGTATTCATCCCCCTTGGCATTTTTCCTATTTTGTTGTATTACAACCTGTAATTTAAATACATTTTTATTCGGATTTCATGTAATGGACATACACAAAATAGTCCAAATTGGGGAAGTGAAATTTAAAAAATAACTATAACTGAAAAATAACTGAAAAGTGGTGCTTGCATATGTATTCCCCCCCTTTTCTATGAAGCCCCTAAATATGATCTGGTGCAACCAATTACCTTCAGAAGTCACATTACTAGTTAAATAAAGTCCACCTGTGTGCAATCTAAGTGTCACATGATCTGTCACATGATCTCAGTATATATACACCTGTTCTGAAAGAGTCTGCAACTTCACTAAGCAAGCGGCACCACCAAGCAAGAGGCACCATGAAGACCAAGGAGCTCTCCAAACAGGTCAGGGACAAAGTTGTGGAGAAGTATAGATCAGGGTTGGGTTATAAAAAACTATCTGAAACTTTGAACATCCCACGGAGCACCATTAAATCCATTATTAAAAAATGGAAAGAATATGGCACCACAACAAACATGCCAAGAGAGGGCCGCCCACCAAAACTCATGGACCAGGCAAGGAGGGCATTAATCAGACAGGCAACAAAGAGAACAAAGATAGGAAGGAGCTCCACAGCGGCGATAGGAGTATCTGTCCATAGGACCACTTTAAGCAGTACACTCCACAGAGCTGGCAAAAAAAGCCATTGCTTAAAGAACAAAAATAAGCAAACACGTTTGGTGTTTGCCAAAAGGCACGTGGGCGACTCCCCAAACATATGGAAGAAGGTACTCTGGTCAGATGAGACTAAAATTGAGCTTTTTGGCCATCAAGGAAAACGCTATATCTGGCGCAAACCCAACACCTCTCATCACTCTGAGATACTAAACGATATCATAACCGCCATCGATAAAAGACAGTACTGTGCAGCCGTCTTCATCGCCCTGGCCAAGGCTTTCGACTCTGTCACTCACCGTATTCTCATCGGTAGACTCAACAGCCTTGGTTTCTCAAATGACTGCCTCACCTGGTTCACCAACTACTTCTCAGATAGAATTCAGTGTGTCAAATCGGAGGGCCTGTTGTCCAGACCTCTGGCAGTCTCTATGGGGGTACCACAGGGTTCAATTCTCGGGCAGACTCTTTTCTCTGTATATATCAATGATGTCACTCTTGCTGCGGGTGATTCCTTGATCCACCTCTATGCAGACGACACCATTCTGTATACTTCTAGCCCTTCTTTGGACACTGTGTTAACAAACCTCCAAACGAGCTTCAATGCCATACAACACTCCTTCTGTGGCCTCCAACTGCTCTTAAACGCTAGTAAAACTAAATACATGCTCTTCAACCGATCGCTGCTCGCACCCGCTCGCCCGACTTGTGTCATTACTGGACGGTTCTGACTTAGAATATGTGGACAACTACAAATACCTAGGTGTATGGCTAGACTGTAAACTCTCCTTCCAGACTCATATTAAGCATCTCCAATCCAAAATTAAATCTAGAATCTATTTCACAACAAAGCCTCCTTCACTCACGCTGCCAAACATACCCTCGTAAAACTGACTATCCTACCGATCCTCGACTTCGGCGACGTCATCTACAAAATAGCCTCCAACACACCAACTCAGCAAACTGGATGCAGTCTATCACTGTGCCATCCGATTTGTCACCAAGCCCCATATACCACCCATCACTGCGTCCTGTATGTTCTCATCGGCTGGCCCTCGCTACATATTTGGCTGACCCACTGGCTCCAGGTCATCTATAAGTCTTTGCTAGGTAAAGCTCTGCCTCATCTCAGCTCACTGGTCACCATAACAACACCCACCCGTAGCACACGCTCCAGCAGGTGTATCTCACTGGTCATCCCCAAAGCCAACAACTCCTTTGGCTGCCTTTCCTTCCAGTTCTCTGCTGCCAATGACTGGAACAAATTGCAAAAATCGCTGAAGTTGGAAACTTATGTCTCCCTCAATAATTTTAAGCATCAGCTATCTGAGCAGCTTACCAATCACTGCAGCTGTACACAGCCCATCTGTAATAGACAATCCAACTACCTAACTCTTTTGCACACCAGTATTTCTACTTGCACATCATCATCTGCACATCTATCACCCCAGTGTTAATTTGCTAAATTGTAATTACTTCACTACTATGGCCTATTTATTGCCTTACCTCCTTACTCCATTTGCACACACTGTATATGTATATTTCTATTGTGTTATTGATTGTACTTTTGTTAATCCCATGTGTAACTCTTATTTTTTGTTGCACTGCTTTGCTTTATCTTGGCCAGGTTGCAGTTGTAAATGAGAACTTGTTCTCAACTGGCCTACCTGGTTAAAACATTTTTTAAATAACCATGTTTTTTTATCGGCAGGGACTGAGAAACTGGTCAGAATTGAACGAATGATGGATGGCACTAAATACAGGGAAATTCTTGAGGGAAACCTGTTTCAGTCTTCCAGAGATTTGAGAGTTCACCATCCAGCAGGACAATGGCCCTAAGCATACTGCTAAAGCAACACTCGAGTGGTTTAAGGGGAAACATTTAATTGTCTTGGAATGGCCTAGTCAAAGCCCAGACCTCAATCCAATTAAGAATCTGTGGTATGACTTAAAGATTGCTGTACACCAACGGAACACAACCAAATTGAAGGAGATGGAGCAGTTTTGCAAAACTCCCAGTGGCAAGATGTGCCAAGCTTATAGAGACATATCCCAAGAGACGTGCATCTGTAATTTCTGCAAAAGGTGGCTCTACAAAGTTTTGACTTGAGGGGGAATAGTTATGCACGCTCAAGTTCTGTTTTTTGTCTTATTTCTTGTTTGTTTCACAATAAAAAATATTTTGCAGCTTCAAAGTGGTAGGCATGTTGTGTTGTGTTCACTCTGTCATGTAGGTTAGTATTGTGGAGTAACTACAATGTTGTTGATCCATCCTCAGTTTACTCCTATCACAGCCATTCAACTCTAACTGTTTTATAGTCACCATTGGCCTCATGGTGAAATCCCTGAGTGGTTTCCATCCTCTCCGGCAACTGAGTTAGGAAAGATGCCTGTATCTGCTCAAAAGGATATTCCATGTCTGCTTTTGTTTTACTCAAAGCCCTTCTTTGCAAGGCATTAGAACATGTCCTTGGTCTTTGTCATTGAATCTGTGTTGGAAATTCACCGCTCGACTGAGGGAACTTATACAATTATATGTGTGTGTGTAACAGTATAACTTTACACCGTCCCCTCGCCGGGTAAAGAGAGGAGGTAGTCATTCAGAAATCATGTTAAACACTATTATTGCACCATGCAATTGATTATGTGACTTGTTCAGCACATTTTTACTCCTGAATTTATTTGGGCTTGGCGGTTGAATACTTATTGACTCAAGACATTTCAGCTTTTATTTTTTTAAATTAATTTGTAAACACTTCTAAAAACATAATTACACTTTGACATTATGAGGTATTGTGTGTAGGCCAGTGACACAATCTCAATTGAATACATTTTAAATTCAGGCCGTAACACAACAACATTTGGAAAAAGTCAAGGGGTGGGAATACCTTTTGAATGTAATGTATACAGTGCATTCGGAAAGTATTCAGACCACTTGACTTTTTCCAAATGTGGTTATGTTACAGCCTTATTCTAAAATGGATTAAATACTTTTTCCCTCATCAATCTACACACAATATCCCATAATGACAAAGAAAAAAATGGGTTTTATAATTGTTTTCAAGCTATGAGACTCGATATTGAACTCAGGTGCATCCTGTTTCCATACAACTTGATTGGAGTCCACCTGTGGTAAATTCAACGTATTGGACATGATTTGGAAAGGCACACGCCTGTCTATGTAAGGTCCCACAGTTGACAGTGCATGTCAGAGCAAAAACCAAGCCATGAGGTCAAAGGAATTTTCCATAGAGCTCCGAGACAGGATTGTGTCGAGGCACAGATCTGGGTAAGGGCACACCAAAAAAATTCTGCAGCATTGAAGGTCCCCAACAACACGGTGGCCTCCATCATTCTTAAATGGAAGAAGTTTGGAACCACCAAGACTCTTCCTAGAGCTGGCCACCCAGCCAAACTGAGCAATCGGGGGAGAAGGGCCTTGGTCAGGGAGGTGACCAAGAACCCAATGGTCACTCTGACAGAGCTTCAGAGTTGCTCTGTAGAGATGGGAGAACCTTACAGAAGGACATCTCTGCAGCACTCCAACAATCTGGCCTTTACGATAGAGTGGCCAGACGGAAGCCACTCCTCAATAGAAGGCACAAGACAGGTAACTTAGAGTTTGCAAAAAGGCACCTAAAGGACTCTCAGACCATGAGAAACAAGATTCTGTGGTCTGATGAAAACAAGATTGAACTCTTTGATCTGAATGCCAAGCTTCACGTCTGGAGGAATCCTGGCACCATCCCTAAGGTGAAGCATGGTGGAGGCAGCATCATGTCTGGAGGAATCCTGGCACCATCCCTACGGTGAAGCATGGTGGTGGCAGCATCATGCTGTGGGGATGTTTTCAGCGGCAGGGACTGGGAGACTAGTCAGGATCAAGAGAAAGAATAACGGAGCAAAGTACAGAGAGATCCTTGATGAAAATCTGCTCTAGAGCGCTCAGGACCTCAGACTGGGGTGAAGGTTCACCTTCCAACAGCTCATCGACCCCAAGCACATAGTCAAGACAATGCAGGAGTGGCTTCGGGCAAACCTCTGAATGTCCTTGGGTGGCCAAGCCAGAGCCCGGGCTTGAACCTAATCTAACATCTCTGGAGAGACCTGAAAATAGCTGTGCAGCGACGCTCCCCATCCAACCTGACAGATCTTGAGAGGATCTGCAGAGAAAAATGGGAGAAACTCCCCAAATATAGGTGTGCCAAGCTTGTAGCGTCATACCCAAGAAGACTTGAGGATGTAATCGCTGCCAAAGGTGCTCCAACAAAGTACTGAGTAAAGGGTCTGAATACTTATGTAAATGTGATATTTCAGTTTATTTCAAAATTTATAGAAACTTGATTATTCCTTGCTATTACAGGCTATTTTGTGTAGATTGAAAAGGAATTAAAACAGTTTCATCCATTTTAGAATAAGGCAGTAATGTAACAAAATGTTTAAAAAGTCAACGGGTCTGAATATTTTGTAGGTTAATTTAGAATGTAGGCTACAACCTTATGTCTGTTGTAATTAAGAATATTGCAGTAGCACAAGCAGGACACAGTCAACACATTGCAGTGGCAAAACACATGAAATCACCATTTAGACTGCCTGTCTGTGTCTTACTTGTGTTTGATGAAATATTCATCATCACAGTCATTATAATGCCAGTGTCCTGAGACAAAGGGTGTTTACTGTGTGTGTGCATACATGTGTGTGTGTGCGGGTGTGTGTGCGAGCATGCACTTTTGTGTGTGTCTGTGCAGAGAACCAGACAAGAAACACTGAGTAAGGTCATTTCTATGACCCCCCACGTCTACGCTGATGAATATGAAGGGGTCTCTAACTGTTACCTCATTATACACCCAAATGAACTGCATTACAGAGACAGAGTTGTCTCAAGGGCTCATAAACAAAGGTGGGATGTTATGAGCAATTTTACGCACAGTTCATTAGAAAATGCAGATGATGGCTGAGTAACTGCAATAAACTTTGTGAGGCCATAGAATACAATACAATAAAATACTGTCTGTATGAGTGCGAGTGTGTGTTTGTGAGTGTGAGTGTAAGCATGAGTGTGAGTGTAAGCGTGAGTGTAAGTGTAAGCGTGAGTGTGAGCGTGTGTGTGTACCTACACTGTCCTCCACATCCACCTCATTATTATGGTCTAGTAACAGACGTAGAGCCTGCTCGTTCCCAGCCCCTGCCGCCCAGTGCAGCGCTGTACGGCCTTTCTGTGGAGAGCAAGAGGAGGAAGAGAGAGAAAACATAATGAGAATGGTGAGAGAGGAGGAGCGAGAGAAACACAATAGAGAGGAGAAACAACACGATAGAGAGGAGAGAGAAACAACACGATAGAGAGGAGAGAAACAACACGATAGAGAGGAGAGAAACAACACGATAGAGAGGAGAGAGTAACAACACGATAGAGAGGAGAGAGAGAGAAACAACACGATAGAGGAGAGAGAGAGAAACAACATGATAGAGAGGAGAGAGAGAAACAACACGATAGAGAGGAGAGAGAGAGAAACAACACGATAGAGAAACAACACGATAGAGAGGTGAGAGGAGAGAGAAACAACATGATAGAGAGGAGAGAAACAACACGGTAGAGAGGAGAGAGTAACACGATAGAGAGGAGAGAGAGTAACAACATAGAGAGGAGAGAGAGTAACAACACGATAGAGAGGAGAGAGAAACAATACAATAGAGAGGAGAGAGAAACAACACGATAGAGAGGAGAGAGAAACAACACGATAGAGAGGAGAGAGAGAGAAACAACACGATAGAGAGGAGAGAGAGAGAAACAACATGATAGAGAGGAGAGAGAGAAACAACACGATAGAGAGGAGAGAGAGAGAAACAACACGATAGAGAAACAACACGATAGAGAGGAGAGAGGAGAGAGAAACAACATGATAGAGAGGAGAGAAACAACACGATAGAGAGGAGAGAGTAACACGATAGAGAGGAGAGAGAGTAACAACATAGAGAGGAGAGAGAGTAACAACACGATAGAGAGGAGAGAGAAACAACACAATAGAGAGGAGAGAGAAACAACACGATAGAGAGGAGAGAGAAACAACACGATAGAGAGGAGAGAGAAACAACACGATAGAGAGGAGAGAGAAACAACACGATAGAGAGGAGAGAGAAACAACACGATAGACAGGAGAGCGTAACAACAGCAGAACATATCGAGGGGATGGCGAAATACATTTGAATGTGAAATGCTTTTGATGTGTTTTTAGTGTGTAGCTGTTCTTTCATATTATTGTTTTACAGCCGCAAACCAAATCGCCCAATGTAGGACAATAAAGTGTTCTGAATCAGAATGAAATAAAACACAACAATAATGTAGGCATGAAAGGTGGTTTATCTGCAGTGGACGTGAGCATGCAGATAAAGAAGCTTGAGGTAGACAGAAGCTCTCTCCCTTTCCACTGGAACAGATACAGTAACAGCTCTGAAAGGTTATGTAAAGTCTAGGTTAAGATACTTCCACTATATAACCACATAGACAGCTTCATACTTTCATGATCCCTGCAGGGTAATTCAGTTCATCAAGACACAGAGAAGAAAACATAAGTTGCATGCTATATTTTACTGCAAAAAAAACAACAAAAAAACTTTTATTATGCAACTTATTTGCAAGAACATTGAGTGAGAAACAGTTAAGACCTAGCGGTGAAACCTTGGGCCATGCTAGCCAAGAGAAACAAGTCGGATGGTGTTATTTCACCACAGTGAGGTGAAATCCGGGTCATATCCTTTTCCCGGGACAACAAGATGCTGGTTTCCTTTTCTTCAAGGAACAGGAACAGGAACAAAGCTACAGCTGCTAAAGCGTTGGCAGTGGCAGTGTGGCACTGACTGACTGGCATCGACTCTGTCAGATCAAATCCTTCCTGGGTATTTGCACTGTGGTTTACTAATGGGAATTAGTACAGCTTAGTATAAGTTTTGTGGAATTAGTAGAAGTTCTTGTGAACTCACTTTCAGTCAGGTTTCAAGACAACAATAGTCATTATCATGAAAAACATGCATCGCATCCCGTATTCAATTGACAGTGGTAAACTATTGTGTGTATGTGTGTGTGCATGCGTATCTGCCAACGACTGTGACTGTGTGTGTATGCTCTCCATTCCCGTTCATGTACTCACTTTGTTTTTGGCCTTGATGTCCACTCCTTTCTTCATCAGCTCCCGCATTTTGTCCGTGTCGTTCCTCTTTGCTGCATCGTGGAACTCCTTCTCCGACCGGAGCACTGTGAACAGACATGGGCCATGGAAAGTAGGATGGGAGAAACAAGCATCAGGCTCTTATCTCTGTTCACAAGGAGGGGGCAGGTAGCCAAGTGTTTAGAGCGTTGGGCCAGTAACCGAAAGGTTGCAAGATCAAATCCCCGAGCTGACAAGGTAAAAATCTGTCATTCTGTCCCTGGCTGTCATTGTAAATAAGAATTTCTTAAATATCTATCCAATGGATTTTGTGAGCCCTGTCATGCAGCCCGACAACCATCATATTGCAATATGACATAGCCTAGTATTTGAACTGGCTTCAGTTCATGGTAGCTCTTATCAATTAATCAATTATTCTGACTGAATCTGTTCGATTACAGTGTCCGCGCGTGCAATAACCTGCTAAAGGCAGGCTACCTAGACAAGTACAGTATACAGGCCAGATGAGCAGAGTAGGCATCACAAAAACCAATACATACAGCTATTCCGTTAGTAATGAGAGAATTATAAATTCTTACAGATATCATCCTCTGAAACCAGATCGTCCTCCATTCTGTCAGTGATTCCAAAACGGCACTGATTCAGTTGATTTCATTTTTTGTCGTAATCCGCGATCTGATTCCCATCAAATAGTCGATTATCTGGATCCAGCGATTCTACTATGCAGTCAAAGTGCCGCACACATCCGGGTGTTGAGTGTTGAGCGCAGAGGGACCAGCCCACATTCATTGCCTATCATTTAGATATGAGAGAGAACAACTGGAACGATCTATCATCTCAGATCGCAATAATATTTAGCCTGTAATGCTGCGCATAGATGTAAACTAGGCTTTCTGCCTCACATAAAGGCTTATAATACTGTATTATGGCGCCTAATGTGTGTAGCCTAATAACAATATTTTTGGTGTTTTAAACCAGCTTGGTTGTTATTTATTACGCAGTATATATTCTTACAAGTCATTATAGTTCATGATCTATAAAACATCATACAGACTTTAATAACCACTTATGAGTGGTTATGGACGCTTATAGTCAGTGTCTTAACACATAGTTATGATAAAGCATTATAGGTCGGTACTTCATAGAAAGTTTAACCGAATATAATTTAATTGAGAAAAAATGTTGAAACCCTGGACTGTTTGCTCATAGCTGACACAATCACATTTCTTGGGAAATCTACTCTCTCATCTTATGGCAAACACATCTCAGCCTTCTGTATCAATGGGGCGAGAGAGAGAGAACAGTCAATAAGAAACCCCCGACTGTTTGCTCATAGCTGACAATACTGAAACTAAAGAAAAATCTTTGCCAGTCATCATGTATTCCACAAGAGGGAGACATCTCTAAGCAATTCCTTACGATGTAGGTATCTGCCGTTTGAAGTAGCCAGTATGTATCTCTTATCACACTATACTTGCATTCTCATGTTTCTTTAACTCCCATCGTATTTATCTGTTGTTGATTATGGTGATAGTATTTATCAAAGTGCAACTGCTACTACTCTTAAACCTTTGGATGCCATCTACCATAGTGCCCTTCGTTTCATTACAGGTAACAGTTTTGATACTCATTACTGCATCTTGTATCATCTCATCTAACTTTGGTGTTGAAGTATAGACACCTGATTTGTGATGTTTTATTTGTGCTTCCCATGACTGCGTTTTTGTATTCTAATGTTTATATACAGTACCAGTCAAAAGTTTGGACACAGTTACTCATTCCAGGGTTTTTTCTTTATTTTTTTTTGTATTTTCTACATAGTAGAATAATAGTAAAGACATCTAAACTATGAAATAACACATATGGAATCATTTAGTAATCAAACAAGTATTAAACAAATCAAAATATATTTTACATTCGATTCTTCAAAGTAGCCACCCGTTGCCTTGATGACAGCTTTGCACACTCTTGGCATTCTCTCAACCAGCTTCATGAGGTAGTCATCTGGAATGCATTTTAATTAACAGGTGTGCCTTGTCAAAAGTTAATTTGTGGAATTTGTTTCCTTCTTAATGCGTTTGAGCCAATCAGTTGTGTTGTGACATGAGGGGGTATACAGAAGATAGTCCTATTTGGTAAAAAGTCAAGTCCATATTATGGCAAGAACAGATCAAATAAGCAAAGAGAAACGACAGTCCGTCATTACTTTAAGACATGAAGGTTAATCAATACAGAAAATTTGAAGAACTTTTAACTTTCTTCAAGTGCAGTCACAAAAACCATCAAGCGCTATGATGAAACTGGCTCTCATGAGGACCGCCACAGGAAAGGAAGACCCAGAGTTACCTCTGCTGCAGAGGATAAGTTCATTAGAGTTTCCAGCCCCAGAAATTGCAACCCAAATAAATGCTTCACAGATTTCAAGAAACAGACACATCTCAACATCAACTGTTCAGAGGAGACTGCATGAATCAGGCCTTCATGGATGAATTGCTGCAAAGAAACCACTACTAAAGGACACCAATAAGAAGAAGAGACTTGCTTGGGCCAAGAAACATGAGCAATCGACATTAGACTGGTGGAAATCTGTCCTTTGGTCTGATGAGTCCAAATGTAATATTTTTGGTTCCAACCTGTGTCTTTTTGCGATGCAGAGTAGGCGAACGTATGATCGCCGCATGTGTGGTTCCCACCGTGAAGCTCGGAGGAGGAGGTGTGATGGTGTGGGGGTGCTTTGCTGGTGACACTGTCTGTGATTTATTTAGAATTCAAGGCACACTTAAACAATATGGCTACCACAGCATTCTGCAGCGATACCAGATGACCTTGTCTCCACAATCACCCGACCTCAACCCAGTTGGACCGCAGAGTGAAGGAAAGGCAGCCAACAAGTGCTCAGCATATGTGGGAACTCCTTCAAGACTATTGGAAAAGCATTTGAGGTGAAGCTGGTTGAGAGGATGCCAAGAGTATGCAAAGCTGTCATCAAGGCAAAGGGTGGCTACTTTGAAGAATCTCAAATATAAAATATATTTTGATTTGTTTAACACTTTTTTGATTACTACATAATTCCATATGCTATTTCATAATTTTTATGTCTTCACTATTATTCTACAAAGTAGAAAATATTTAATGTAATGTATATATTTTCTATTATTATTGTATTATTATCATTATTATAATAATAATAGTAATAATTATTATTAGTAATTATTATTGTTATAATTATTATTATCACTGCATTGTTGGGAAAGAGCTCTCAAGGTAAGAATGTTACTGTATTGTTCTACACCTGTTGTATCCTCGGCACATGGTGAATAAATGTTGAAACTTTGAAACTTATTTTGCAGCCAAACAATTATAGCATAAGCTTAAGGTCGGTAAACAAACCCATATTTTGGTCCCCGACTCTCAGAATCCGTAGATTACTTGATAGGTATCAATAAAGTGAGGTATGTCGGTGAAAGTGTGTTTTGCATTCTGAAGGCCTGCATCAAAACATAACATTTCATTTGATCTGGAACTTAAGAGATTTCTGCACTAGCCAATACAGCTGAATGATTAGGATCCACTGGTGAATAAAGGCTCTTTTTGAGTTAGGTTAAAGGGATAGTTCACCCAAATTAAAATGCTGATATCGGTAACATTGAATTGCATTAGAATGTGCCACAAATGCTAAAACGTTGGCATTTTGAAACTGTGGCCAAGTAAAGAAAAAGCATGTATTCCTGTCATTATTTAATACATTGTCCATAGACTGCTTAAAGGGTAAGAAAACCAATGTGTAATTTTGTAATTTGCATGAACTATCCCTTTAAAGCCTGTTTTTTGCTGGAGGAACATTTGGTTCAGTCGGTGGGACACTGAACCACTTCTGTATGACAGAAGTGGTTCAGAGGATGTTTCATGGGGAGCATGATGGTGCACAAGCTGCCAGTCTCTGTGCTGTAGGGAGCCTGTGTGGTCAAATCAAATCAAATCAAATGTTATTTGTCATATGTGCCGAATGCAGGTAGACCTGCTTACTTACAAGCCCTTAACTACCAATGCCGGTTTAATTAAAAAAGTTTTAAGAAAGTATAAACTGAAGTAAACAATAAAAATAATACAAATAAATAGAGAAGAAAATAGAAAGTAACGAGGTACTGGTACAGAGTCAATGTGGAGGCTATATACAGGGGGTACTGGTACAGAGTCAATGTGGAGGCTATATACAGGGGGTACTGGTACAGAGTCAATGTGGAGGCTATATACAGGGGGTATCGGTACAGAGTCAATGTTGAGGCCATATACAGGGGGTACTGGTACAGAGTCAATGTGGAGGCTATATACAGGGGGTACTGGTACAGAGTCAATGTTGAGGCCATATACAGGGGGTACCGGTACAGAGTCAATGTGGAGGCTATATACAGGGGGTACTGGTACAGAGTCAATGTTGAGGCCATATACAGGGGGTACTGGTACAGAGTCAATGTGGAGGCTATATACAGGGGGTACTGGTACAGAGTCAATGTGGAGGCTATATACAGGGGGTACTGGTACAGAGTCAATGTTGAGGCCATATACAGGGGGTACTGGTACAGAGTCAATGTGGAGGCTATATACAGGGGGTACTGGTACAGAGTCAATGTGGAGGCTATATACAGGGGGTACTGGTACAGAGTCAATGTGGAGGCTATATACAGGGGGTACTGGTACAGAGTCAATGTGGAGGCTATATACAGGGGGTACTGGTACAGAGTCAATGTGGAGGCTATATACAGGGGGTACCGGTACAGAGTCAATGTGGAGGCTGTATACAGGGGGTACCGGTACAGAGTCAATGTGGAGGCTATATACAGGGGGTACCGGTACAGAGTCAATGTGGAGGCTATATACAGGGGGTACTGGTACAGAGTCAATTTTGTCGTGCCCTCTTCATGACTGTCGATGAGAATGGGGGCGTGTTCAGTCCTCTTTTTCCTGTAGTCCACAATCATCTCCTTTGTCTTGATCACATTGAGGGAGAGGTTGTTGTCCTGGCACAACACAGCCAGGTCTCTGACCTCCCTATAGGCTGTCTCGTTGTTGTCGGTGATCAGGCCTACCAACTGTTGTGTCGTCTGCAAACTTAATGATGGTGTTGGAGTCATGCCTGGCCATGCAGTTATGGGTGAACAGGGAGTACAGGAGGGGACTGAGTACGCACCCCTGGGGAGCTCCAGTGTTGAGGATCACCGTGGCGGATGTGTTGCTACCTACCCTCATCACCTGGGGGTGGCCCGTCAGGAAGTCCAGGATCCAGTTGCAGAGGGATGTGTTTAGTCCCAGGATCCTTAGCTTAGTGATGAGCTTTGAGGGTACTATGGTGTTGAACGCTGAGCTGTAGTCAATGAATAGCATTCTCACATAAGTGTTCATTTTGTCCAGGTGGGAAAGGGCAGTGTGGAGTGCAATAGAGATTGCATCATCTGTGGATCTGTTTGGGCGGTATGCAAATTGGAGTGGGTCTAGGGTTTCTGGGATAATGGTGTTGATGTGAGCCATTACCAACCTTTCAAAGCACTTCATGGCTATGGACGTGAGTGCTACGGGCCTGTAGTCATTTAGGCAGGTTGCCTTTGTGTTCTTGGGCACAGGGATTATGGTGGTCTGCTTGAAACATGTTGGTTTTACAGACTCAATCAGAGACATGCTGGTAATCCGTCTGGCCCTGCGGACTTGTGAATGTTGACCTGTTTAAAGGTCTTATATCGGCTGCGACAAGCGCGATCACACAGTTTTCTGGAACAGCTGGTGCTCTCATGCATTTTTTCGGTGTTGCTTGCCTCGAAGCGCGCATAGAGGTAATTTAGCTCGTCTGGTAAGTAAGTGTCACTGGGCAGCTCGCGGGTGTGTTTCCCTTTGTAGTCCGTAATAGTTTGCAAGCCCTGCCACATCCGATGAACATCGGAGCCAGTGTTGTACAATTCAATCTTAGTCCTGTATTGACGCTTTGCCTATTTGATGGTTCATCGGAGGGCATAGCAGGCTTTCTTATACGCGTCTGGGTTAGAGTCTCTCTCCATGAAAGCAGCAACTCTACCCTTTAGCTCAGTGTGGATGTTGCCTGTAATGCATGGCTTCTGGTTGGGGTATGTACGGTCACTGTGGGGACAACATCATCGATGGTGTTTAACCAAGGGTTCTGTACAGCAGGGAGCCTGTGTGATGGTGTTTAACCAAGGTCTCTGTACTGCAGGGAGCCTGTGTGATGGTGTTTAACCAAGGGTTCTGTACAGCAGGGAGCCTGTGTGATGGTGTTTAACCAAGGTCTCTGTACTGAGGGAGCCTGTGTGATGGTGTTTAACCAAGGTCTCTGTACTGCAGGGAGCCTGTGTGATGGTGTTTAACCAAGGTCTCTGTACAGCAGGGAGCCTGTGTGATGGTGTTTAACCAAGGTCTCTGTACTGCAGGGAGCCTGTCTGATGGTGTTTAACCAAGGTCGCTGTACAGCAGGGAGCCTGTGTGATGGTGTTTAACCAAGGTCTCTGTACTGCAGGGGGCCTGTGTGATGGTGTTTAACCAAGGTCTCTGTACTGCAGGGAGCCTGTGTGATGGTGTTTAACCAAGGTCTCTGTACAGCAGGGAGCCTGTGTGATGGTGTTTAACCAAGGTCTCTGTACTGAGGGAGCCTGTGTGATGGTGTTTAACCAAGGTCTCTGTACTGAGGGAGCCTGTGTGATGGTGTTTAACCAAGGTCTCTGTACTGCAGGGAGCCTGTGTGATGGTGTTTAACCAAGGTCTCTGTACTGCAGGGGGCCTGTGTGATGGTGTTTAACCAAGGTCTCTGTACTGCAGGGAGCCTGTGTGATGGTGTTTAACCAAGGTCTCTGTACTGCAGGGGGCCTGTGTGATGGTGTTTAACCAAGGTCTCTGTACTGCAGGGAGCCTGTGTGATGGTGTTTAACCAAGGTCTCTGTACTGCAGGGAGCCTGTGTGATGGTGTTTAACCAAGGTCTCTGTACTGCAGGGGGCCTGTGTGATGGTGATTAACCAAGGTCTCTCTACTGCAGGGAGCCTGTGTGATGGTGTTTAACCAAGGTCTCTGTACAGCAGGGAGCCTGTGTGATGGTGTTTAACCAAGGTCTCTGTACTGCAGGGGGCCTGTGTGATGGTGTTTAACCAAGGTCTCTGTACTGCAGGGGGCCTGTGTGATGGTGTTTAACCAAGGGCTCTGTACAGCAGGGAGCCTGTGTGATGGTGTTTAACCAAGGTCTCTGTACTGCAGGGAGCCTGTGTGATGGTGTTTAACCAAGGTCTCTGTACTGCAGGGAGCCTGTGTGATGGTGTTTAACCAAGGTCTCTGTACTGAGGGAGCCTGTGTGATGGTGTTTAACCAAGGTCTCTGTACTGCAGGGAGCCTGTGTGATGGTGTTTAACCAAGGTCTCTGTACTGAGGGAGCCTGTGTGATGGTGTTTAACCAAGGTCTCTGTACTGAGGGAGCCTGTGTGATGGTGTTTAACCAAGGTCTCTGTACTGAGGGAGCCTGTGTGATGGTGTTTAACCAAGGTCTCTGTACAGCAGGGAGCCTGTGTGATGGTGTTTAACCAAGGTCTCTCTACTGCAGGGAGCCTGTGTGATGGTGTTTAACCAAGGTCTCTGTACTGCAGGGAGCCTGTCTGATGGTGTTTAACCAAGGTCTCTGTACAGCAGGGAGCCTGTGTGATGGTGTTTAACCAAGGTCTCTGTACAGCAGGGAGCCTGTGTGATGGTGTTTAACCAAGGTCTCTGTACAGCAGGGAGCCTGTGTGATGGTGTTTAACCAAGGTCTCTGTACTGCAGGGAGCCTGTGTGATGGTGTTTAACCAAGGTCTCTGTACTGAGGGAGCCTGTGTGATGGTGTTTAACCAAGGTCTCTGTACTGCAGGGAGCCTGTGTGATGGTGTTTAACCAAGGTCTCTGTACAGCAGGGAGCCTGTGTGATGGTGTTTAACCAAGGTCTCTGTACTGCAGGGAGCCTGTGTGATGGTGTTTAACCAAGGTCTCTGTACAGCAGGGAGCCTGTGTGATGGTGTTTAACCAAGGTCTCTGTACTGAGGGAGCCTGTGTGATGGTGTTTAACCAAGGTCTCTGTACTGAGGGAGCCTGTGTGATGGTGTTTAACCAAGGTCTCTGTACTGAGGGAGCCTGTGTGATGGTGTTTAACCAAGGTCTCTGTACTGAGGGAGCCTGTGTGATGGTGTTTAACCAAGGTCTCTGTACAGCAGGGAGCCTGTGTGATGGTGTTTAACCAAGGTCTCTGTACTGAGGGAGCCTGTGTGATGGTGTTTAACCAAGGTCTCTGTACAGCAGGGAGCCTGTGTGATGGTGTTTAACCAAGGTCTCTGTACTGAGGGAGCCTGTGTGATGGTGTTTAACCAAGGTCTCTGTACTGCAGGGAGCCTGTGTGATGGTGTTTAACCAAGGTCTCTGTACTGCAGGGGGCCTGTCTGATGGTGTTTAACCAAGGTCTCTGTACTGCAGGGAGCCTGTCTGATGGTGTTTAACCAAGGTCTCTGTACTGCAGGGGGCCTGTGTGATGGTGTTTAACCAAGGTCTCTGTACAGCAGGGAGCCTGTGTGATGGTGTTTAACCAAGGTCTCTGTACTGAGGGAGCCTGTGTGATGGTGTTTAACCAAGGTCTCTGTACTGCAGGGAGCCTGTCTGATGGTGTTTAACCAAGGTCTCTGTACTGAGGGAGCCTGTGTGATGGTGTTTAACCAAGGTCTCTGTACTGAGGGAGCCTGTCTGATGGTGTTTAACCAAGGTCTCTGTACTGAGGGAGCCTGTGTGATGGTGTTTAACCAAGGTCTCTGTACAGCAGGGGGCCTGTGTGATGGTGTTTAACCAAGGTCTCTGTACTGCAGGGGGCCTGTGTGATGGTGTTTAACCAAGGTCTCTGTACAGCAGGGAGCCTGTCTGATGGTGTTTAACCAAGGGCTCTGTACTGCAGGGAGCCTGTCTGATGGTGTTTAACCAAGGTCTCTGTACTGCAGGGGGCCTGTGTGATGGTGTTTAACCAAGGTCTCTGTACTGCAGGGGGCCTGTGTGATGGTGTTTAACCAAGGTCTCTGTACTGAGGGAGCCTGTGTGATGGTGTTTAACCAAGGTCTCTGTACTGAGGGAGCCTGTGTGATGGTGTTTAACCAAGGTCTCTGTACTGCAGGGAGCCTGTGTGATGGTGTTTAACCAAGGTCTCTGTACTGAGGGAGCCTGTGTGATGGTGTTTAACCAAGGTCTCTGTACTGCAGGGAGCCTGTGTGATGGTGTTTAACCAAGGTCTCTGTACTGCAGGGAGCCTGTGTGATGGTGTTTAACCAAGGTCTCTGTACTGCAGGGAGCCTGTGTGATGGTGTTTAACCAAGGTCTCTGTACTGAGGGAGCCTGTCTGATGGTGTTTAACCAAGGTCTCTGTACTGAGGGAGCCTGTGTGATGGTGTTCAACCAATGGCTCTGTACTGCAGGGGGCCTGTGTGATGGTGTTTAACCAAGGTCTCTGTACAGCAGGGAGCCTGTGTGATGGTGTTTAACCAAGGTCTCTGTACTGAGGGAGCCCGTGTGATGGTGTTTAACCAAGGGCTCTGTACTGAGGGAGCCTGTGTGATGGTGTTTAACCAAGGTCTCTGTACTGAGGGAGCCTGTGTGATGGTGTTCAACCAATGGCTCTGTACTGCAGGGGGCCTGTGTGATGGTGTTTAACCAAGGTCTCTGTACAGCAGGGAGCCTGTGTGATGGTGTTTAACCAAGGTCTCTGTACTGAGGGAGCCTGTGTGATGGTGTTTAACCAAGGGCTCTGTACTGAGGGAGCCTGTGTGATGGTGTTTAACCAAGGTCTCTGTACAGCAGGGAGCCTGTGTGATGGTGTTTAACCAAGGTCTCTGTACTGCAGGGAGCCTGTGTGATGGTGTTTAACCAAGGTCTCTGTACTGCAGGGAGCCTGTGTGATGGTGTTTAACCAAGGTCTCTGTACTGCAGGGGGCCTGTGTGATGGTGTTTAACCAAGGTCTCTGTACAGCAGGGAGCCTGTGTGATGGTGTTTAACCAAGGTCTCTGTACAGCAGGGAGCCTGTCTGATGGTGTTTAACCAAGGTCTCTGTACTGCAGGGAGCCTGTGTGATGGTGTTTAACCAAGGTCTCTGTACAGCAGGGAGCCTGTGTGATGGTGTTTAACCAAGGTCTCTGTACTGCAGGGAGCCTGTGTGATGGTGTTTAACCAAGGTCTCTGTACTGCAGGGGGCCTGTGTGATGGTGTTTAACCAAGGTCTCTGTACTGCAGGGGGCCTGTGTGATGGTGTTTAACCAAGGTCTCTCTACTGCAGGGAGCCTGTGTGATGGTGTTTAACCAAGGTCTCTGTACTGCAGGGAGCCTGTGTGATGGTGTTTAACCAAGGTCTCTGTACTGAGGGAGCCTGTGTGATGGTGTTTAACCAAGGTCTCTGTACTGAGGGAGCCTGTGTGATGGTGTTTAACCAAGGTCTCTGTACTGAGGGAGCCTGTGTGATGGTGTTTAACCAAGGTCTCTGTACTGAGGGAGCCTGTGTGATGGTGTTTAACCAAGGTCTCTGTACTGCAGGGAGCCTGTGTGATGGTGTTTAACCAAGGTCTCTGTACTGCAGGGAGCCTGTGTGATGGTGTTTAACCAAGGTCTCTGTACTGAGGGAGCCTGTGTGATGGTGTTTAACCAAGGGTTCTGTACAGCAGGGAGCCTGTGTGATGGTGTTTAACCAAGGTCTCTGTACTGCAGGGAGCCTGTGTGATGGTGTTTAACCAAGGTCTCTGTACTGAGGGAGCCTGTGTGATGGTGTTTAACCAAGGTCTCTGTACTGCAGGGAGCCTGTGTGATGGCGTTTAACCAAGATCTGCAATCACATCATTAATGGGATACGTGTTTGGCACCCAACATCCCCTAACAAGTCTCTTGTATGTCCTCTGTGTACTGTTAATATCAGCCACCAGGGGTCCCTGTAAGAGTTCCCCATGCTCATTCCCCTTTCACTGCAAGTCCGTTTTGGTCAAATAGTGTGAATTAGTTTTTATGGCCATGAGGTAGACGTGACAGAACAGTAAATTGGAGCTGAAATGACTAACAATATTGAGTTTTCTGATGAAACACCTACGTCTTGTAAGCGATGTGAGAGGTATTCACAGTTTGCTCCCTTCTGTCACACAGATGAACAGTGTTCAGTCCTAGCCAGACAGACTGTAGTTCTGTTATGGGTGTTGGCCAATGCACACTGTTGCTATGGGAACTAAGCAGATACAGGTTCCAATAATAAAGTCTCCCCACCACCACACACTGTGAGAAATTATAGGAAAAATAATAAACAAGTTGGCCTTATTAACCAACACATTTAATGTTCACCTCATAATTTTTGTTTTGCTGTGAGATTCATTTGTACAGAGTAGATTGAGTTTCTGCAAGAGGGTTTGGTTTATAAATAACACACGCACATGCTCGCACACACACACACACACACACACACACACACACACAGAGAGAAAGGTCGACTAGTACATGATCAACACAGAGAGCCCAGTACCCACACCGTGTCATAGATAGATTCATCTTCTATCACTACAACACAGAGACCAGTAACCACCCCGTGTCATAGATAGATTCCTCTTCTATCACTACAACACAGAGACCAGTAACCAGCCCGTGTCATAGATAGATTCATCTTCTATCACTACAACACAGAGACCAGTAACCACCCCGTGTCATAGATAGATTCATTTTCTATCACTACAACACAGAGACCAGTAACCACCCCGTGTCATAGATAGATTCCTCTTCTATCACTACAACACAGAGACCAGTAACCACCCCGTGTCATAGATAGATTCCTCTTCTATCACTACAACACAGAGACCAGTAACCAGCCCGTGTCATAGATAGATTAATCTTCTATCACTACAACACAGAGACCAGTAACCACCCCGTGTCATAGATAGATTCCTCTTCTATCACTACAACACAGAGACCAGTAACCACCCCGTGTCATTGATAGATTCCTCTTCTATCACTACAACACAGAGACCAGTAACCAGCCCGTGTCATAGATAGATTCCTCTTCTATCACTACAACACAGAGACCAGTAACCACCCCATGTCATAGATAGATTCCTCTTCTATCACTACAACACAGAGACCAGTAACCACCCCGTGTCATAGATAGATTCATCTTCTATCACTACAACACAGAGACCAGTAACCACCCCGTGTCATAGATAGATTCCTCTTCTATCACTACAACACAGAGACCAGTAACCACCCCGTGTCATTGATAGATTCCTCTTCTATCACTACAACACAGAGACCAGTAACCACCCCGTGTCATAGATAGATTCCTCTTCTATCATTACAACACAGAGACCAGTAACCACCCCGTGTCATAGATAGATTCCTCTTCTATCATTACAACACAGAGACCAGTAACCACCCCATGTCATAGATAGATTCCTCTTCTATCACTACAACACAGAGACCAGTAACCACCCCGTGTCATAGATAGATTCCTCTTCTATCACTACAACACAGAGACCAGTAACCACACCGTGTCATAGATAGATTCCTCTTCTATCATTACAACACAGAGACCAGTAACCACCCCGTGTCATAGATAGATTCATCTTCTATCACTACAACACAGAGACCAGTAACCACACCGTGTCATAGATAGATTCCTCTTCTATCATTACAACACAGAGACCAGTAACCACCCCGTGTCATAGATAGATTCCTCTTCTATCACTACAACACAGAGACCAGTAACCACCCCGTGTCATAGATAGATTCCTCTTCTATCACTACAACACAGAGACCAGTAACCAGCCCGTGTCATAGATAGATTCATCTTCTATCACTACAACACAGAGACCAGTAACCAGCCCGTGTCATAGATAGATTCCTCTTCTATCACTACAACACAGAGACCAGTAACCACCCCGTGTCATAGATAGATTCCTCTTCTATCACTACAACACAGAGACCAGTAACCACCCCGTGTCATAGATAGATTCCTCTTCTATCACTACAACACAGAGACCAGTAACCACCCCGTGTCATAGATAGATTCCTCTTCTATCACTACAACACAGAGACCAGTAACCACCCCATGTCATAGATAGATTCCTCTTCTATCACTACAACACAGAGACCAGTAACCACCCCGTGTCATAGATAGATTCATCTTCTATCATTACAACACAGAGACCAGTAACCACCCCATGTCATAGATAGATTCCTCTTCTATCACTACAACACAGAGACCAGTAACCCCCCCGTGTCATAGATAGATTCATCTTCTATCATTACAACACAGAGACCAGTAACCCCCCTGTGTCATAGATAGATTCCTCTTCTATCACTACAACACAGAGACCAGTAACCCCCCCGTGTCATAGATAGATTCCTCTTCTATCACTACAACACAGAGACCAGTAACCACCCCATGTCATAGATAGATTCCTCTTCTATCACTACAACACAGAGACCAGTAACCACCCCGTGTCATAGATAGATTCCTCTTCTATCACTACAACACAGCACTAGAGCATCACATTAGTTTGATCATCAATCTAAAACCCTTCACACATTCCCCATGTCCACGCTCATCCCTTAGAAGAGAAATACAGTTGAAGTCAGAAGTTAACATCTTAGCTAAATACATTTGAACTCAGTTTCTCACAATTCCTGACATTTAATCTTAGTAAAAATTCCCTGCTTTAGGTCAGTTAGGATCACCACTTTCTTGTAAGAATATGAAATATCAGAATAATAATAGAGAGAATGATCGATTTCAGCTTTTATTTCTTTCACATTTCCAGTGGGTTAGAAGTTTACATACACTCAATTAGTATTTGGTAGCATTCCCTTTAAATAGTTTAATTTGGGTCAAATTTTTCAGGTAGCCTTCCACAAGCTTCCCACAATAAGTTGGGTGAATTTTAGCCCATTCCTCCTGACAGAGCTGGTGTAACTGAGTCAGGTTTGTAGGCCTCCTTGCTCCCACACTCTTTTTCAGTTCTGCCCACAAATGTTCTATAGGATTGAGGTCAGGGCTTTGTGATGGCCACTCCAATACCTTGACTTTGTTGTCCTTAAGCCATTTTGCCACAACTTTGGAAGTATGCTTGGGGTCATTGTCCATTTGGAAGACCCATTTGCGACCAAGCTTTAAATTCCTGGCTCATGTCTTAAGATGTTGCTTCAGTATATCCACATAATTTTCCATCCTCATGATTTCATCTATTTTGTGAAGTGCACCAATCCCTCCTGCAGCAAAGCACCCCCACAACATGATGCTGCCACCCCCGTGCTTCACGGTTGGGATGGTGTTCTTCGGCTTGCAAGCCTCCCCCTTTTTCCTGCAAACATAACGATGGTCATTATGGCCAAACAGTTCTATTTTTGTTTCATCAGACCAGAGGACATTTCTCCAAAAAGTACAACCTTTGTCCCCATGTGCAATTGCAAACCATAGTCTGGCTTTTTTATGGCGGTTTTGGAGCAGTGGCTTCTTCCTTGCTGAGCGGCCTTTCAGGTTATGTTGATACAGGACTCGTTTCACTGTGGATATAGATACAGCTCCTTCCTGAGCGGTATGACGGCTGCTTGGTCCCATGGTGTTTATACTTACGTCCTATTGTTTGTACAGATGAACGTGGTTCCTTCAGGTGTTTGGAAATTGCTCCCAAGGATGAACCAGACTTGTGGAGGTCTACAATTTTTCACTGAGGTCTTGGCTGATTTCATTTGATTTTCCCATGATGTCAAGCAAAGAGGCACTGAGTTTGAAGGTAGGCCTTGAAATACATCCACAGGTACACCTCCAATTGACTCAAATTATGTAAATTAGCCTTTCAGAACTTCTAAAGCCATGACATCATTTTCTGGAATTTCCAAGCTGTTTAAAGGCACAGTCAATTTAGTGTATGTAAACTTCTGACCCACTGGAATTGTGATACAGTGAATTTAAGTGAATTCATCTGTCTGTAAACAATTGTTGGAAAAACTACTTGTGTCATGCACAAAGTAGATGTCCTAACCGAATTGCCAAAACTATAGTTTGTTAACAAGAAATTTGTGGAGTGGTTGAAAAATGAGTTTTAATGACTCCAACCTAAGTGTATGGAAACTTCTGACTTCAACTGTATGTCATGGTGGTTTGAGAGTGCACGGTTCACACCTGACTAGGAGCTAAGTTTCAGGGATTTGTTTGGATAGAAACACACACACACACACACACACACACACACACACACACATACACACACACACACACACACACACACACACACACCTCTCCTTCTCAGTAACTAAACCACAAGCCCATGTAGTCTTATAACCAGCCAGTCACATATTAAACGATATGTGTAATTTTGGGACAGTAAGGGAAATTTTTTCTCTCTAAATTCACAAACTTTTTCTGAATCCCTTCCATGCCATAACTCTCAAGAATTAGGTTTCTCTGTGCCAAGTCTTACTTCACACGGACTGTACGGTAACATCACTGTTATGCAGTGGGCAGTGATTGTTCCCAGTAGTCTCATTGGGCTTGGGTCTGTGTCCCAAATTACCCCCTATTCCCTATATAGTGCACTACCTCTGACTAGAAGGAGTGCATGACATAAGGAATAGGGTGCTGTTAGGGATTTACATTTGGTATTCGATATTGGTTTGTTGGGAAGGAGATGAGGGGCCATACGATGAGTGGGCTGTTGAGCATGATGATATCAGTTCCTCTCTCTCTGGTACCCTGTTCTCTTTAATCTAGTTACTGTACTATATAGAGCCCTGTCTCTCTGGTACCCTGTTCTCTTTAATCTAGTTACTGTACTATATAGAGCCCTGTCTCTCTGGTACCCTGTTCTCTTTAATCTAGTTACTGTACTATATAGAGCCCTGTCTCTCTGGTACCCTGTTCTCTATAATCTAGTTACTGTACTATATAGAGCCCTGTCTCTCTGGTACCCTGTTCTCTTTAATCTGGTTACTGTACTATATAGAGCCCTGTCTCTCTGGTACCCTGTTCTCTTTAATCTAGTTACTGTACTATATAGAGCCCTGTCTGTCTGGTACCCTGTTCTCTTTAATCTAGTTACTGTACTATATAGAGCCCTGTTTCTCTGGTACCCAGTTCTCTATAATCTAGTTACTGTACTATATAGAGCCCTGTCTCTCTGGTACCCTGTTCTCTATAATCTAGTTACTGTACTATATAGAGCCCTGTCTCTCTGGTACCCTGTTCTCTTTAATCTAGTTACTGTACTATATAGAGCCCTGTCTCTCTGGTACCCTGTTCTCTATAATCTAGTTACTGTACTATATAGAGCCCTGTCTCTCTGGTACCCTGTTCTCTATAATCTAGTTACTGTACTATATAGAGCCCTGTCTCTCTGGTACCCTGTTCTCTTTAATCTAGTTACTGTACTATATAGAGCCCTGTCTCTCTGGTACCCTGTTCTCTATAATCTAGTTACTGTACTATATAGAGCCCTGTCTCTCTGGTACCCTGTTCTCTATAATCTAGTTACTGTACTATATAGAGCCCTGTCTCTCTGGTACCCTGTTCTCTTTAATCTAGTTACTGTACTATATAGAGCCCTGTCTCTCTGGTACCCTGTTCTCTATAATCTAGTTACTGTACTATATAGAGCCCTGTCTCTCTGGTACCCTGCTCTCTTTAATCTAGTTACTGTACTATATAGAGCCCTGTCTCTCTGGTACCCTGTTCTCTTTAATCTAGTTACTGTACTATATAGAGCCCTGTCTCTCTGGTACCCTGTTCTCTATAATCTAGTTACTGTACTATATAGAGCCCTGTCTCTCTGGTACCCTGTTCTCTTTAATCTAGTTACTGTACTATATAGAGCCCTGTCTCTCTGGTACCCTGTTCTCTATAATCTAGTTACTGTACTATATAGAGCCCTGTCTCTCTGGTACCCTGTTCTCTTTAATCTAGTTACTGTACTATATAGAGCCCTGTCTCTCTGGTACCCTGTTCTCTATAATCTAGTTACTGTACTATATAGAGCCCTGTCTCTCTGGTACCCTGTTCTCTTTAATCTAGTTACTGTACTATATAGAGCCCTGTCTCTCTGGTACCCTGTTCTCTATAATCTAGTTACTGTACTATATAGAGCCCTGTCTCTCTGGTACCCTGTTCTCTATAATCTAGTTACTGTACTATATAGAGCCCTGTCTCTCTGGTACCCTGTTCTCTATAATCTAGTTACTGTACTATATAGAGCCCTGTCTCTCTGGTACCCTGTTCTCTTTAATCTAGTTACTGTACTATATAGAGCCCTGTCTCTCTGGTACCCTGTTCTCTATAATCTAGTTACTGTACTATATAGAGCCCTGTCTCTCTGGTACCCTGTTCTCTATAATCTAGTTACTGTACTATATAGAGCCCTGTCTCTCTGGTACCCTGTTCTCTATAATCTAGTTACTGTACTATATAGAGCCCTGTCTCTCTGGTACCCTGTTCTCTTTAATCTAGTTACTGTACTATATAGAGCCCTGTCTCTCTGGTACCCTGTTCTCTATAATCTAGTTACTGTACTATATAGAGAGCCCTGTCTCTCTGGTACCCTGTTCTCTATAATCTAGTTACTGTACTATATAGAGCCCTGTCTCTCTGGTACCCTGTTCTCTATAATCTAGTTACTGTACTATATAGAGCCCTGTCTCTCTGGTACCCTGTTCTCTATAATCTGGTTACTGTACTATATAGAGCCCTGTCTCTCTGGTACCCTGTTCTCTTTAATCTAGTTACTGTACTATATAGAGCCCTGTCTCTCTGGTACCCTGTTCTCTATAATCTAGTTACTGTACTATATAGAGCCCTGTCTCTCTGGTACCCTGTTCTCTTTAATCTGGTTACTGTACTATATAGAGAGCCCTGTCTCTCTGGTACCCTGTTCTCTATAATCTAGTTACTGTACTATATAGAGCCCTGTCTCTCTGGTACTCTGTTCTCTTTAATCTAGTTACTGTACTATATAGAGCCCTGTCTCTCTGGTACCCTGTTCTCTATAATCTAGTTACTGTACTATATAGAGCCCTGTCTCTCTGGTACCCTGTTCTCTTTAATCTAGTTACTGTACTATATAGAGCCCTGTCTCTCTGGTACCCTGTTCTCTATAATCTAGTTACTGTACTATATAGAGCCCTGTCTCTCTGGTACCCTGCTCTCTTTAATCTAGTTACTGTACTATATAGAGCCCTGTCTCTCTGGTACCCTGTTCTCTTTAATCTAGTTACTGTACTATATAGAGCCCTGTCTCTCTGGTACCCTGTTCTCTATAATCTAGTTACTGTACTATATAGAGCCCTGTCTCTCTGGTACCCTGTTCTCTTTAATCTAGTTACTGTACTATATAGAGCCCTGTCTCTCTGGTACCCTGTTCTCTATAATCTAGTTACTGTACTATATAGAGCCCTGTCTCTCTGGTACCCTGTTCTCTTTAATCTAGTTACTGTACTATATAGAGCCCTGTCTCTCTGGTACCCTGTTCTCTATAATCTAGTTACTGTACTATATAGAGCCCTGTCTCTCTGGTACCCTGTTCTCTTTAATCTAGTTACTGTACTATATAGAGCCCTGTCTCTCTGGTACCCTGTTCTCTTTAATCTAGTTACTGTACTATATAGAGCCCTGTCTCTCTGGTACCCTGTTCTCTATAATCTAGTTACTGTACTATATAGAGCCCTGTCTCTCTGGTACCCTGTTCTCTATAATCTAGTTACTGTACTATATAGAGCCCTGTCTCTCTGGTACCCTGTTCTCTTTAATCTAGTTACTGTACTATATAGAGCCCTGTCTCTCTGGTACCCTGTTCTCTATAATCTAGTTACTGTACTATATAGAGCCCTGTCTCTCTGGTACTCTGTTCTCTTTAATCTAGTTACTGTACTATATAGAGCCCTGTCTCTCTGGTACCCTGTTCTCTATAATCTAGTTACTGTACTATATAGAGAGCCCTGTCTCTCTGGTACCCTGTTCTCTATAATCTAGTTACTGTACTATATAGAGCCCTGTCTCTCTGGTACCCTGTTCTCTATAATCTAGTTACTGTACTATATAGAGCCCTGTCTCTCTGGTACCCTGTTCTCTTTAATCTAGTTACTGTACTATATAGAGCCCTGTCTCTCTGGTACCCTGTTCTCTATAATCTAGTTACTGTACTATATAGAGCCCTGTCTCTCTGGTACCCTGTTCTCTATAATCTAGTTACTGTACTATATAGAGCCCTGTCTCTCTGGTACCCTGTTCTCTATAATCTAGTTACTGTACTATATAGAGCCCTGTCTCTCTGGTACCCTGTTCTCTTTAATCTAGTTACTGTACTATATAGAGCCCTGTCTCTCTGGTACCCTGTTCTCTATAATCTAGTTACTGTACTATATAGAGAGCCCTGTCTCTCTGGTACCCTGTTCTCTATAATCTAGTTACTGTACTATATAGAGCCCTGTCTCTCTGGTACCCTGTTCTCTATAATCTAGTTACTGTACTATATAGAGCCCTGTCTCTCTGGTACCCTGTTCTCTATAATCTGGTTACTGTACTATATAGAGCCCTGTCTCTCTGGTACCCTGTTCTCTTTAATCTAGTTACTGTACTATATAGAGCCCTGTCTCTCTGGTACCCTGTTCTCTATAATCTAGTTACTGTACTATATAGAGCCCTGTCTCTCTGGTACCCTGTTCTCTTTAATCTGGTTACTGTACTATATAGAGAGCCCTGTCTCTCTGGTACCCTGTTCTCTATAATCTAGTTACTGTACTATATAGAGCCCTGTCTCTCTGGTACTCTGTTCTCTTTAATCTAGTTACTGTACTATATAGAGCCCTGTCTCTCTGGTACCCTGTTCTCTTTAATCTAGTTACTGTACTATATAGAGCCCTGTCTCTCTGGTACCCTGTTCTCTATAATCTAGTTACTGTACTATATAGAGCCCTGTCTCTCTGGTACCCTGTTCTCTTTAATCTAGTTACTGTACTATATAGAGCCCTGTCTCTCTGGTACCCTGTTCTCTATAATCTAGTTACTGTACTATATAGAGCCCTGTCTCTCTGGTACCCTGTTCTCTTTAATCTGGTTACTGTACTATATAGAGCCCTGTCTCTCTGGTACCCTGTTCTCTTTAATCTAGTTACTGTACTATATAGAGCCCTGTCTCTCTGGTACCCTGTTCTCTTTAATCTAGTTACTGTACTATATAGAGCCCTGTCTCTCTGGTACCCTGTTCTCTATAATCTAGTTACTGTACTATATAGAGCCCTGTCTCTCTGGTACCCTGTTCTCTATAATCTAGTTACTGTACTATATAGAGCCCTGTCTCTCTGGTACCCTGTTCTCTATAATCTAGTTACTGTACTATATAGAGCCCTGTCTCTCTGGTACCCTGTTCTCTTTAATCTAGTTACTGTACTATATAGAGCCCTGTCTCTCTGGTACCCTGTTCTCTATAATCTAGTTACTGTACTATATAGAGCCCTGTCTCTCTGGTACCCTGCTCTCTTTAATCTAGTTACTGTACTATATAGAGCCCTGTCTCTCTGGTACCCTGTTCTCTATAATCTGGTTACTGTACTATATAGAGCCCTGTCTCTCTGGTACCCTGTTCTCTTTAATCTAGTTACTGTACTATATAGAGCCCTGTCTCTCTGGTACCCTGTTCTCTATAATCTAGTTACTGTACTATATAGAGCCCTGTCTCTCTGGTACCCTGTTCTCTATAATCTAGTTACTGTACTATATAGAGCCCTGTCTCTCTGGTACCCTGCTCTCTTTAATCTAGTTACTGTACTATATAGAGCCCTGTCTCTCTGGTACCCTGTTCTCTTTAATCTAGTTACTGTACTATATAGAGCCCTGTCTCTCTGGTACCCTGTTCTCTATAATCTAGTTACTGTACTATATAGAGCCCTGTCTCTCTGGTACCCTGTTCTCTTTAATCTAGTTACTGTACTATATAGAGCCCTGTCTCTCTGGTACCCTGTTCTCTATAATCTAGTTACTGTACTATATAGAGCCCTGTCTCTCTGGTACCCTGTTCTCTTTAATCTAGTTACTGTACTATATAGAGCCCTGTCTCTCTGGTACCCTGTTCTCTATAATCTAGTTACTGTACTATATAGAGCCCTGTCTCTCTGGTACCCTGTTCTCTTTAATCTAGTTACTGTACTATATAGAGCCCTGTCTCTCTGGTACCCTGTTCTCTTTAATCTAGTTACTGTATTATATAGAGCCCTGTCTCTCTGGTACCCTGTTCTCTATAATCTAGTTACTGTACTATATAGAGCCCTGTCTCTCTGGTACCCTGTTCTCTATAATCTAGTTACTGTACTATATAGAGCCCTGTCTCTCTGGTACCCTGTTCTCTTTAATCTAGTTACTGTACTATATAGAGCCCTGTCTCTCTGGTACCCTGTTCTCTATAATCTAGTTACTGTACTATATAGAGAGCCCTGTCTCTCTGGTACCCTGTTCTCTATAATCTAGTTACTGTACTATATAGAGCCCTGTCTCTCTGGTACCCTGTTCTCTATAATCTAGTTACTGTACTATATAGAGCCCTGTCTCTCTGGTACCCTGTTCTCTTTAATCTAGTTACTGTACTATATAGAGCCCTGTCTCTCTGGTACCCTGTTCTCTATAATCTAGTTACTGTACTATATAGAGCCCTGTCTCTCTGGTACCCTGTTCTCTATAATCTAGTTACTGTACTATATAGAGCCCTGTCTCTCTGGTACCCTGTTCTCTATAATCTAGTTACTGTACTATATAGAGCCCTGTCTCTCTGGTACCCTGTTCTCTTTAATCTAGTTACTGTACTATATAGAGCCCTGTCTCTCTGGTACCCTGTTCTCTATAATCTAGTTACTGTACTATATAGAGCCCTGTCTCTCTGGTACCCTGCTCTCTTTAATCTAGTTACTGTACTATATAGAGCCCTGTCTCTCTGGTACCCTGTTCTCTTTAATCTAGTTACTGTACTATATAGAGCCCTGTCTCTCTGGTACCCTGTTCTCTATAATCTAGTTACTGTACTATATAGAGCCCTGTCTCTCTGGTACCCTGTTCTCTTTAATCTAGTTACTGTACTATATAGAGCCCTGTCTCTCTGGTACCCTGTTCTCTATAATCTAGTTACTGTACTATATAGAGCCCTGTCTCTCTGGTACCCTGTTCTCTATAATCTAGTTACTGTACTATATAGAGCCCTGTCTCTCTGGTACCCTGTTCTCTATAATCTAGTTACTGTACTATATAGAGCCCTGTCTCTCTGGTACCCTGTTCTCTTTAATCTAGTTACTGTACTATATAGAGCCCTGTCTCTCTGGTACCCTGTTCTCTATAATCTAGTTACTGTACTATATAGAGAGCCCTGTCTCTCTGGTACCCTGTTCTCTATAATCTAGTTACTGTACTATATAGAGCCCTGTCTCTCTGGTACCCTGTTCTCTATAATCTAGTTACTGTACTATATAGAGCCCTGTCTCTCTGGTACCCTGTTCTCTATAATCTGGTTACTGTACTATATAGAGCCCTGTCTCTCTGGTACCCTGTTCTCTTTAATCTAGTTACTGTACTATATAGAGCCCTGTCTCTCTGGTACCCTGTTCTCTTTAATCTAGTTACTGTACTATATAGAGCTCTGTCTCTCTGGTACCCTGTTCTCTATAATCTAGTTACTGTACTATATAGAGCCCTGTCTCTCTGGTACCCTGTTCTCTATAATCTAGTTACTGTACTATATAGAGCCCTGTCTCTCTGGTACTCTGTTCTCTATAATCTAGTTACTGTACTATATAGAGCCCTGTCTCTCTGGTACCCTGTTCTCTATAATCTAGTTACTGTACTATATAGAGCCCTGTCTCTCTGGTACCCTGTTCTCTTTAATCTAGTTACTGTACTATATAGAGCCCTGTCTCTCTGGTACCCTGTTCTCTATAATCTAGTTACTGTACTATATAGAGCCCTGTCTCTCTGGTACCCTGTTCTCTTTAATCTGGTTACTGTACTATATAGAGAGCCCTGTCTCTCTGGTACCCTGTTCTCTATAATCTAGTTACTGTACTATATAGAGCCCTGTCTCTCTGGTACCCTGTTCTCTATAATCTAGTTACTGTACTATATAGAGCCCTGTCTCTCTGGTACCCTGTTCTCTTTAATCTAGTTACTGTACTATATAGAGCCCTGTCTCTCTGGTACCCTGTTCTCTATAATCTAGTTACTGTACTATATAGAGCCCTGTCTCTCTGGTACCCTGTTCTCTTTAATCTAGTTACTGTACTATATAGAGCCCTGTCTCTCTGGTACCCTGTTCTCTATAATCTAGTTACTGTACTATATAGAGCCCTGTCTCTCTGGTACCCTGTTCTCTATAATCTAGTTACTGTACTATATAGAGAGCCCTGTCTCTCTGGTACCCTGTTCTCTATAATCTAGTTACTGTACTATATAGAGAGCCCTGTCTCTCTGATACCCTGTTCTCTATAATCTAGTTACTGTACTATATAGAGCCCTGTCTCTCTGGTACCCTGTTCTCTTTAATCTGGTTACTGTACTATATAGAGCCCTGTCTCTCTGGTACCCTGTTCTCTATAATCTAGTTACTGTACTATATAGAGCCCTGTCTCTCTGGTACCCTGTTCTCTTTAATCTAGTTACTGTACTATATAGAGCCCTGTCTCTCTGGTACTCTGTTATCTTTAATCTAGTTACTGTACTATATAGAGCCCTGTCTCTCTGGTACTCTGTTCTCTATAATTTGGTTACTGGAGCTTGGAATGGAACAGATCCACTGAGAAATACAGAACTGTGTCTACATGTAGCACAATGATATACACACCTCCACAGACAGGCCCAACGTACACTCACTGGACTCTAACCACACACTCACACATATCACACACACACACACACACACACACACACACACACACACACACACACACACACACACACACACACACACACACACACACACACACACACACACACACACACAAAGACTTAAAAGGCAACTGCAGGTACTGATCCAAAATTACAGTAATTTGTCTCATAATTCATTAAATGTCTTCCACTCTGACTACTCCCAGGTACAGTCCCAGTAGTGAAACAGCCTGAGGTAGTTTTTTCTAGTCTTTTCTAATGTTTTGGTTCTATAAACATCATTGTTGGCTCTGACTCAGGAATGCTCTGTGGGGAATGTAGAAGCACGGAGAGATTCTCAGAGCTGAGGTCCTCTTTGTCTAACTAGGTTTTAACTCACATGAGATGAAATGGTAGAAGGCCCTTCCTCACTACACAGTGACACATACAGCAACAGCTAATGGATTGAACTTAAGCTCAGGTGATGAGTAACTCTGCCTAATGTAGCGGACGTGAGTGGGGCTCACGGTCACGTGATGAGGTAGCCCTGCCTGCGACTTCAAAATCATCCTCCAGATCATCATCGGGGGGGCATCCTCTGTTTACACTCACACAGTAAACACACCAACTTTACACCAGACATCCTCTGTTTACACTCACACAGTAAACACACCAACTTTACACCAGACATCCTCTGTTTACACTCACACAGTAAACACACCAACTTTACACCAGGCATCCTCTGTTTACACTCACACAGTAAACACACCAACTTTACACCAGACATCCTCTGTTTACACTCACACAGTAAACACACCAACTTTACACCAGACATCCTCTGTTTACACTCACACAGTAAACACACCAACTTTACACCAGGCATCCTCTGTTTACACTCACACAGTAAACACACCAACTTTACACCAGGCATCCTCTGTTTACACTCACACAGTAAACACACCAACTTTACACCAGGCATCCTCTGTTTACACTCACACAGTAAACACACCAACTTTACACCAGACATCCTCTGTTTACACTCACACAGTAAACACACCAACTTTACACCAGACATCCTCTGTTTACACTCACACAGTAAACACACCAACTTTACACCAGACATCCTCTGTTTACACTCACACAGTAAACAACCAACTTTACACCAGACATCCTCTGTTTACACTCACACAGTAAACACACCAACTTTACACCAGACATCCTCTGTTTACACTCACACAGTAAACACACCAACTTTACACCAGACATCCTCTGTTTACACTCACACAGTAAACACACCAACTTTACACCAGACATCCTCTGTTTACACTCACACAGTAAACACACCAACTTTACACCAGACATCCTCTGTTTACACTCACACAGTAAACACACCAACTTTACACCAGACATCCTCTGTTTACACTCACACAGTAAACACACCAACTTTACACCAGACATCCTCTGTTTACACTCACACAGTAAACACACCAACTTTACACAAGACATCCTCTGTTTACACTCACACAGTAAACACACCAACTTTACACCAGACATCCTCTGTTTACACTCACACAGTAAACACACCAACTTTACACCAGACATCCTCTGTTTACACTCACACAGTAAACACCAGACATCCTCTGTTTACACTCACACAGTAAACACCAGACATCCTGTTTACACTCACACAGTAAACAACCAACTTTACACCAGACATCCTCTGTTTACACTCACACAGTAAACACCAGACATCCTCTGTTTACACTCACACAGTAAACAACCAACTTTACATCAGACATTTGCTGCACACATCATGAAATGACATCATCACACATTATGTAGGTGAGCAAAATATGGCCTGAAGAATTTATCTCCCCTCTCATCAGGACACACACACACACACACACACACACACACACACACACACACACACACACACACACACACACACACACACACACACACACACACACACACACACACACACACACACACACACACACACTGTGAGTCACATCACTCTCCTCCTCTGGAACTAAACCACAAGCCCAGTCAGTATTCTCTCTAGTCCAGAGGTAAGGTTTCAGTTTCAGTCCGAGAGCCTTCATCCCTTTCATGAGTTGTTGTTTTACGTTCTGTCAGTGGACAGCTGTATACAGATATGAACTAGCGAGCATTACATTTGGAATACAAGGCTGTGCAAACTAGAAGTCCCATGATAAATGTCTACAAAAGCTGTGTGGAGAAACTCCCCCACCAGAACAACATGCAGTAAACGGTATATATTCCCCAGATCTCTCAACCACATAATGAAGTAATGTTTTGCCATTCAAGCCATGAAACACGTCCCTTTTCTTCTTGCTCTCTCTGTTGCGCTGTGTGCTGTTTGTATAGAGGTCAGCTCTCTCTGTTGCGCTGTGTGCTGTTTGTATAGAGGTCAGCTCTCTCTGTTGCGCTGTGTGCTGTTTGTATAGAGGTCAGCTCTCTCTGTTGCGCTGTGTGCTGTTTGTATAGAGGTCAGCTCTCTCTGTTGCGCTGTGTGCTGTTTGTATAGAGGTCAGCTCTCTCTGTTGCGCTGTGTGCTGTTTGTATAGAGGTCAGCTCTCTCTGTTGCGCTGTGTGCTGTTTGTATAGAGGTCAGCTCTCTCTGTTGCGCTGTGTGCTGTTTGTATAGAGGTCAGCTCTCTCTGTTGCGCTGTGTGCTGTTTGTATAGAGGTCAGCTCTCTCTGTTGCGCTGTGTGCTGTTTGTATAGAGGTCAGCTCTCTCTGTTGCGCTGTGTGCTGTTTGTATAGAGGTCAGCTCTCTCTGTTGCGCTGTGTGCTGTTTGTATAGAGGTCAGCTCTCTCTGTTGCGCTGTGTGCTGTTTGTATAGAGGTCAGCTCTCTCTGTTGCGCTGTGTGCTGTTTGTATAGAGGTCAGCTCTCTCTGTTGCGCTGTGTGCTGTTTGTATAGAGGTCAGCTCTGTCTTACTAATCCTGGTTATCCTTTAACAATCGGTCTGAGGGCAGCTGATGCTCATATCTTATTCCCTGTGGATCTGAGATAGGCAGCAGGGCTGTCAATGAGGAGAAACATGTGAATTATAGGAGGTAGACCTGTGAGATGCACTACTGACTGATAAGACTGTAAATGACTGCCACAGCAGTGAGCAGATGGGGAACTGACAGCAAATTGAAAAACTACTCTGGAGTACGTGGGTTCATGCCTGAGATTAGAGAGACAAATGCGATACAATTTTGATTCCTGTTTTACTTCTGAACTGTAGTGAAACTGTTGTTCGCTTTATCTACTTCAGAAAGAGGAAGTAGGCTTTTGGAACTGTAAAGAAAATGATGCAGACAAATATAGTTGGCTCTAGTTGCTATAACTCCAGTGCTTGATCCTAAATACAGTAGTGTCGTTTGGATTACATGTTTTATAAAGTTAGATAAAGGTGAAATAAGAAAATAAACATGGATATGATGAATGTAAATGAATTAGTTGTACCACATCAAACAAATGTGACGGAAGATATTTCATACAGAAAGCAACATTTATTCAGACATGCTTTATAAAGCCACATGTTAAACCGTGTCAAAATGTCTACGGGCGTATAAACCTTATCAGTCCAATTATTAGTAAGAGCATTTGTACAATGACATATATTACATAACAATATTACAAAGCTCAACATACATTTGCAACTCAGCTACAGCTATAAGCCAGTTTGAGGGGATAAATCTATTGTTTTCTACAATGACGGACCAACCAACCACAAGGAGTGTGTGACAAGATGAATAACTTAAATATTAAGTAGTTCATAAGAAAATGTGTTATGTGCAATTTGATATTCAAAATAACAATAGATTAATTAACATAGTATCTACCGTTAGACCTAATAGTACAACTTTAGACTTAAAAAATATAAAACTAATCATGTTTACATATTTTACTTCCTAAAGTCTTGGACAAGGCATTATCATCCTTGCTGTGCATTTGTAAAGGACAAATGTTAGGTAGGAACCACATTTGAGTTCACATCAAAATGGATCAGATCCTTCTGTTTCAATTGGTCAATACCCAATAACGTCAAATCTATGAAGCAGACCAAGGTTAAACCTAATGCTAAGATAAAATAAGAAAATACCTGACAAAACAAGATTTCATAGCCTTAAAAGCCCCTTTAAAACAAAATGGATGCCCTAACGGTCTAATACAACGGTCCTTCAATACCACTTAGCTTCTAAGTCTTAGTCTGTTTTAGCACATAGCAACACCTAGGACTGCATTTCAGTGTGATACAAATGATCTGGTCTCTGCCTAAAGAGAGATCTAAAGAAGAGAGGAGATCAGTCAGGAAGTGGCTAGTTCCTGTGTGCCCTATTTATAAGCCAAGTGAACGGGGCTGCTTTCAAGAGCACAGGGGCTAGGTGAGAGTAGATACAACATAACATTACTGGGGCTAGGTGAGACTAGATACACCAACTTTACACCAGGCATCCTCTGTTTACACTCACACAGTAAACACACCAACTTTACACCAGGCATCCTCTGTTTACACTCACACAGTAAACACACCAACTTTACACCAGGCATCCTCTGTTTACACTCACACAGTAAACACACCAACTTTACACCAGACATCCTCTGTTTACACTCACACAGTAAACACACCAACTTTACACCAGACATCCTCTGTTTACACTCACACAGTAAACACACCAACTTTACACCAGACATCCTCTGTTTACACTCACACAGTAAACAACCAACTTTACACCAGACATCCTCTGTTTACACTCACACAGTAAACACACCAACTTTACACCAGACATCCTCTGTTTACACTCACACAGTAAACACACCAACTTTACACCAGACATCCTCTGTTTACACTCACACAGTAAACACACCAACTTTACACCAGACATCCTCTGTTTACACTCACACAGTAAACACACCAACTTTACACCAGACATCCTCTGTTTACACTCACACAGTAAACACACCAACTTTACACCAGACATCCTCTGTTTACACTCACACAGTAAACACACCAACTTTACACCAGACATCCTCTGTTTACACTCACACAGTAAACACACCAACTTTACACAAGACATCCTCTGTTTACACTCACACAGTAAACACACCAACTTTACACCAGACATCCTCTGTTTACACTCACACAGTAAACACACCAACTTTACACCAGACATCCTCTGTTTACACTCACACAGTAAACACCAGACATCCTCTGTTTACACTCACACAGTAAACACCAGACATCCTGTTTACACTCACACAGTAAACAACCAACTTTACACCAGACATCCTCTGTTTACACTCACACAGTAAACACCAGACATCCTCTGTTTACACTCACACAGTAAACAACCAACTTTACATCAGACATTTGCTGCACACATCATGAAATGACATCATCACACATTATGTAGGTGAGCAAAATATGGCCTGAAGAATTTATCTCCCCTCTCATCAGGACACACACACACACACACACACACACACACACACACACACACACACACACACACACACACACACACACCACACACACACACACACACACACACACACACACACACACACACACACACACACACACACACACACACACTGTGAGTCACATCACTCTCCTCCTCTGGAACTAAACCACAAGCCCAGTCAGTATTCTCTCTAGTCCAGAGGTAAGGTTTCAGTTTCAGTCCGAGAGCCTTCATCCCTTTCATGAGTTGTTGTTTTACGTTCTGTCAGTGGACAGCTGTATACAGATATGAACTAGCGAGCATTACATTTGGAATACAAGGCTGTGCAAACTAGAAGTCCCATGATAAATGTCTACAAAAGCTGTGTGGAGAAACTCCCCCACCAGAACAACATGCAGTAAACGGTATATATTCCCCAGATCTCTCAACCACATAATGAAGTAATGTTTTGCCATTCAAGCCATGAAACACGTCCCTTTTCTTCTTGCTCTCTCTGTTGCGCTGTGTGCTGTTTGTATAGAGGTCAGCTCTCTCTGTTGCGCTGTGTGCTGTTTGTATAGAGGTCAGCTCTCTCTGTTGCGCTGTGTGCTGTTTGTATAGAGGTCAGCTCTCTCTGTTGCGCTGTGTGCTGTTTGTATAGAGGTCAGCTCTCTCTGTTGCGCTGTGTGCTGTTTGTATAGAGGTCAGCTCTCTCTGTTGTGTATAGAGGTCAGCTCTCTCTGTTGCGCTGTGTGCTGTTTGTATAGAGGTCAGCTCTCTCTGTTGCGCTGTGTGCTGTTTGTATAGAGGTCAGCTCTCTCTGTTGCGCTGTGTGCTGTTTGTATAGAGGTCAGCTCTCTCTGTTGCGCTGTGTGCTGTTTGTATAGAGGTCAGCTCTCTCTGTTGCGCTGTGTGCTGTTTGTATAGAGGTCAGCTCTCTCTGTTGCGCTGTGTGCTGTTTGTATAGAGGTCAGCTCTCTCTGTTGCGCTGTGTGCTGTTTGTATAGAGGTCAGCTCTCTCTGTTGCGCTGTGTGCTGTTTGTATAGAGGTCAGCTCTCTCTGTTGCGCTGTGTGCTGTTTGTATAGAGGTCAGCTCTGTCTTACTAATCCTGGTTATCCTTTAACAATCGGTCTGAGGGCAGCTGATGCTCATATCTTATTCCCTGTGGATCTGAGATAGGCAGCAGGGCTGTCAATGAGGAGAAACATGTGAATTATAGGAGGTAGACCTGTGAGATGCACTACTGACTGATAAGACTGTAAATGACTGCCACAGCAGTGAGCAGATGGGGAACTGACAGCAAATTGAAAAACTACTCTGGAGTACGTGGGTTCATGCCTGAGATTAGAGAGACAAATGCGATACAATTTTGATTCCTGTTTTACTTCTGAACTGTAGTGAAACTGTTGTTCGCTTTATCTACTTCAGAAAGAGGAAGTAGGCTTTTGGAACTGTAAAGAAAATGATGCAGACAAATATAGTTGGCTCTAGTTGCTATAACTCCAGTGCTTGATCCTAAATACAGTAGTGTCGTTTGGATTACATGTTTTATAAAGTTAGATAAAGGTGAAATAAGAAAATAAACATGGATATGATGAATGTAAATGAATTAGTTGTACCACATCAAACAAATGTGACGGAAGATATTTCATACAGAAAGCAACATTTATTCAGACATGCTTTATAAAGCCACATGTTAAACCGTGTCAAAATGTCTACGGGCGTATAAACCTTATCAGTCCAATTATTAGTAAGAGCATTTGTACAATGACATATATTACATAACAATATTACAAAGCTCAACATACATTTGCAACTCAGCTACAGCTATAAGCCAGTTTGAGGGGATAAATCTATTGTTTTCTACAATGACGGACCAACCAACCACAAGGAGTGTGTGACAAGATGAATAACTTAAATATTAAGTAGTTCATAAGAAAATGTGTTATGTGCAATTTGATATTCAAAATAACAATAGATTAATTAACATAGTATCTACCGTTAGACCTAATAGTACAACTTTAGACTTAAAAAATATAAAACTAATCATGTTTACATATTTTACTTCCTAAAGTCTTGGACAAGGCATTATCATCCTTGCTGTGCATTTGTAAAGGACAAATGTTAGGTAGGAACCACATTTGAGTTCACATCAAAATGGATCAGATCCTTCTGTTTCAATTGGTCAATACCCAATAACGTCAAATCTATGAAGCAGACCAAGGTTAAACCTAATGCTAAGATAAAATAAGAAAATACCTGACAAAACAAGATTTCATAGCCTTAAAAGCCCCTTTAAAACAAAATGGATGCCCTAACGGTCTAATACAACGGTCCTTCAATACCACTTAGCTTCTAAGTCTTAGTCTGTTTTAGCACATAGCAACACCTAGGACTGCATTTCAGTGTGATACAAATGATCTGGTCTCTGCCTAAAGAGAGATCTAAAGAAGAGAGGAGATCAGTCAGGAAGTGGCTAGTTCCTGTGTGCCCTATTTATAAGCCAAGTGAACGGGGCTGCTTTCAAGAGCACAGGGGCTAGGTGAGAGTAGATACAACATAACATTACTGGGGCTAGGTGAGACTAGATACAACACAACATTACTGGGGCTAGGTGAGAGTAGATACAACACAACATTACTGGGGCTAGGTGAGAGTAGATACAACATAACATTACTGGGGCTAGGTGAGAGTAGATACAACACAACATTACTGGGGCTAGGTGAGGGTAGATACAACACAACATTACTGGGGCTAGGTGAGAGTAGATACAACACAACATTACTGGGGCTAGGTGAGAGTAGATACAACACAACATTACTGGAGCTAGGTGAGAGTAGATACAACACAACATTACTGGGGCTAGGTGAGAGTAGATACAACACAACATTACTGGGGCTAGGTGAGGGTAGATACAACACAACATGACTGGGGCTAGGTGAGGGTAGATACAACACAACATTACTGGGGCTAGGTGTAAGTAGATACAACACAACATTACTGGGGCTAGGTGAGGGTAGATACAACACAACATTACTGGGGCTAGGTGAGAGTAGATACAACATAACATTACTGGGGCTAGGTGAGGGTAGATACAACACAACATTACTGGGGCTAGGTGAGGGTAGATACAACACAACATGACTGGGGCTAGGTGAGGGTAGATACAACACAACATTACTGGGGCTAGGTGTGAGTAGATACAGTGCCTTGTGAAAGTATTCGGCCCCCTTGAACTTTGCGACCTTTTGCCACATTTCAGGCTTCAAACATAAAGATATAAAATTGTATTTTTTTTGTGAAGAATCAACAACAAGTGGGACACAATCATGAAGTGGAACGACATTTATTGGATATTTTAAACTTTTTAACAAATCAAAAACTGAAAAATTGGGCGTGCAAAATTATTCGGCCCCTTAAGTTAATACTTTGTAGCGCCACCTTTTGCTGCGATTACAGCTGTAAGTCGCTTGGGGTATGTCTCTATCAGTTTTGCACATCGAGAGACTGACATTTTTTTCCATTCCTCCTTGCAAAACAGCTCGAGCTCAGTGAGGTTGGATGGAGAGCATTTGTGAACAGCAGTTTTCAGTTCTTTCCACAGATTCTCGATTGGATTCAGGTCTGGACTTTGACTCGGCCATTCTAACACCTGGATATGTTTATTTTTGAACCATTCCATTGTAGATTTTGCTTTATGTTTTGGATCATTGTCTTGTTGGAAGACAAATCTCCGTCCCAGTCTCAGGTCTTTTGCAGACTCCATCAGGTTTTCTTCCAGAATGGTCCTGTATTTGGCTCCATCCATCTTCCCATCAATTTTAACCATCTTCCCTGTCCCTGCTGAAGAAAAGCAGGCCCAAACCATGATGCTGCCACCACCATATTTGACAGTGGGGATGGTGTGTTCAGCTGTGTTGCTTTTACGCCAAACATAACGTTTTGCATTGTTGCCAAAAAGTTCAATTTTGGTTTCATCTGACCAGAGCACCTTCTTCCACATGTTTGGTGTGTCTCCCAGGTGGCTTGTGGCAAACTTTAAACAACACTTTTTATGGATATCTTTAAGAAATGGCTTTCTTCTTGCCACTCTTCCATAAAGGCCAGATTTGTGCAATATCCGACTGATTGTTGTCCTATGGACAGAGTCTCCCACCTCAGCTGTAGATCTCTGCAGTTCATCCAGAGTGATCATGGGCCTCTTGGCTGCATCTCTGATCAGTCTTCTCCTTGTATGAGCTGAAAGTTTAGAGGGACGGCCAGGTCTTGGTAGATTTGCAGTGGTCTGATACTCCTTCCATTTCAATATTATCGCTTGCACAGTGCTCCTTGGGATGTTTAAAGCTTGGGAAATCTTTTTGTATCCAAATCCGGCTTTAAACTTCTTCACAACAGTATCTCGGACCTGCCTGGTGTGTTCCTTGTTCTTCATGATGCTCTCTGCGCTTTTAACGGACCTCTGAGACTATCACAGTGCAGGTGCATTTATACGGAGACTTGATTACACACAGGTGGCTTGTATTTATCATCATTAGTCATTTAGGTCAACATTGGATCATTCAGAGATCCTCACTGAACTTCTGGAGAGAGTTTGCTGCACTGAAAGTAAAGGGGCTGAATAATTTTGCCGCCCAATTTTTCAGTTTTTGATTTGTTAAAAAAGTTTGAAATATCCAATAAATGTCGTTCCACTTCATGATTGTGTCCCACTTGTTGTTGATTCTTCACAAAAAAATACAGTTTTATATCTTTATGTTTGAAGCCTGAAATGTGGCAAAAGGTCGCAAAGTTCAAGGGGGCCGAATACTTTCGCAAGGCACTGTACAACACAACATTACTGGGGCTAGGTGAGAGTAGATACAACACAACATTACTGGGGCTAGGTGAGGGTAGATACAACACAACATTACTGGGGCTAGGTGAGAGTAGATACAACACAACATTACTGGGGCTAGGTGAGACTAGATACAACACAACATTACTGGGGCTAGGTGAGAGTAGATACAACACAACATTACTGGGGCTAGGTGAGGGTAGATACAACACAACATTACTGGGGCTAGGTGAGGGTAGATACAACACAACATTACTGGGGCTAGGTGAGAGTAGATACAACACAACATTACTGGGGCTAGGTGAGGGTAGATACAACATAACATTACTGGGGCTAGGTGAGGGTAGATACAACACAACATTACTGGGGCTAGGTGAGGGTAGATACAACACAACATTACTGGGGCTAGGTGAGGGTAGATACAACACAACATTACTGGGGCTAGGTGAGGGTAGATACAACACAACATTACTGGGGCTAGGTGAGGGTAGATACAACACAACATTACTGGGGCTAGGTGAGACTAGATACAACACAACATTACTGGGGCTAGGTGAGAGTAGATACAGGCATCATAGGTTCTGTACTCACTTTTACAGTAGCTCAGTAATCATACCGCCTACACTCTCAGAAAAAAGGGTTCCAAAAGGGTTCTTTGGCTGTCCCATAGATAACTCTTTTTTTGTTCCAGGTAGAACTCTTTGGGTTCTTCTGGGAAAGGGTTCTACATGGAACCCAATAGGGTTCTACCTGGAATCAAAAGGGTTCTTTCTGGAACCTAAAATGGTTCTTCAAAGGGTTCTCTTATTGGGACAGCAGAAGAACCCTTTTAGGTTCTAGATTTCTTTCTAAGAGTGTAATTCCTATTTTGCAATGTGCAGTCTGAAACCTTTTGTGAAATGGCATATAAACCTAGCCTGATTGGTATTTTCCAGAACAGAGTTAAGGTCACATTTGCTATGCATTTGGAACTGGTGAAAAGTTTGCACCTGTTTTTATTAGATGAAACACCAAAGCTACAACAGCCAACTGTCTTCATTTATACTTGATAAATGATTCACTTTCTGAACCTTTATTCTTACCTTTTCATTTAACCTTGTATGTCCAATTCCCTATGGTAAACTTACTGTGCAATATTGATACCTGATGTAAAGTGCAAATGTTGAATAAATGGGGCCCTTAGCGGTCAGAAGGGAAGCTTGTAAAATAGGTGTGTTGTCAAATTTGATGTACATCCTGCCATTGAGATTTGGACTGGCAGAGCTTGTCTCAGACATTTTATAAAAGCCCTGAATATTATTTTAACACTTGGAAGTAGTTATTCAAGACAATTAACTTCTCAAGAAAATTATATTTTCATGAACTCCATAAACACAACCCACCTCATACATGATTACTACAACTACATAAACACAACCCACCTCATACATGATTACTACAACTACATAAACACAACCCACCTCATACATGATTACTACAACTACATAAACACAACCCACCTCATACATGATTACTACAACTACAGTGCCTTGCGAAAGTATTCGGCCCCCTTGAACTTTGCGACCTTTTGCCACATTTCAGGCTTCAAACATAAAGATATAAAACTGTATTTTTTTGTGAAGAATCAACAACAAGTGGGACACAATCGTGAAGTGGAACGACATTTATTGGATATTTCAAACTTTTTTAACAAATCAAAAACTGAAAAATTGGGCGTGCAAAATTATTCAGCCCCCTTAAGTTAATACTTTGTAGCGCCACCTTTTGCTGCGATTACAGCTGTAAGTCGCTTGGGGTATGTCTCTATCAGTTTTGCACATCGAGAGACTGAAATTTTTTCCCATTCCTCCTTGCAAAACAGCTCGAGCTCAGTGAGGTTGGATGGAGAGCATTTGTGAACAGCAGTTTTCAGTTCTTTCCACAGATTCTCGATTGGATTCAGGTCTGGACTTTAACTTGGCCATTCTAACACCTGGATATGTTTATTTTTTAACCATTCCATTGTAGATTTTGCTTTATGTTTTGGATCATTGTCTTGTTGGAAGACAAATCTCCGTCCCAGTCTCAGGTCTTTTGCAGACTCCATCAGGTTTTCTTCCAGAATGGTCCTGTATTTGGCTCCATCCATCTTGCCATCAATTTTAACCATCTTCCCTGTCCATGCTGAAGAAAATCAGGCCCAAACCATGATGCTGCCACCACCATGTTTGACAGTGGGGATGGTGTGTTCAGCTGTGTTGCTTTTACGCCAAACATAACGTTTTGCATTGTTGCCAAAAAGTTCAATTTTGGTTTCATCTGACCAGAGCACCTTCTTCCACATGTTTGGTGTGTCTCCCAGGTGGCTTGTGGCAAACTTTACCCGACACTTTTTATGGATATCTTTAAGAAATGGCTTTCTTCTTGCCACTCTTCCATAAAGGCCAGATTTGTGCAATATACGACTGATTGTTGTCCTATGGACAGAGTCTCCCACCTCAGCTGTAGATCTCTGCAGTTCATCCAGAGTGATCATGGGCCTCTTGGCTGCATCTCTGATCAGTCTTCTCCTTGTATGAGCTGAAAGTTTAGAGGGACGGCCAGGTCTTGGTAGATTTGCAGTGGTCTGATACTCCTTCCATTTCAATATTATCGCTTGCACAGTGCTCCTTGGGATGTTTAAAGCTTGGGAAATCTTTTTGTATCTAAATCCGGCTTTAAACTTCTTCACAACAGTATCTCGGACCTGCCTGGTGTGTTCCTTGTTCTTCATGATGCTCTCTGCGCTTTTAACGGACCTCTGAGACTATCACAGTGCAGGTGCATTTATACAGAGACTTGATTACACACAGGTGGATTGTATTTATCATCATTAGTCATTTAGGTCAACATTGGATCATTCAGAGATCCTCACTGAACTTCTGGAGAGAGTTTGCTGCACTGAAAGTAAAGGGGCTGAATAATTTTGCACGCCCAATTTTTCAGTTTTTGATTTGTTAAAAAAGTTTTAAATATCCAATAAATGTTGTTCCACTTCATGATTGTGTCCCACTTGTTGTTGATTCTTCACAAAAAAATACAGTTTTATATCTTTATGTTTGAAGCCTGAAATGTGGCAAAAGGTCGCAAAGTTCAAGGGGGCCGAATACTTTCGCAAGGCACTGTACATAAACACAACCCACCTCATACATGATTACTACAACTACATAAACATGATTACTACAACTACATAAACATGATTACTACAACTACATAAACATGATTACTACAACTACATAAACATGATTACTACAACTACATAAACATGATTACTTCAAATGTCATCATGGTTTGATTGGCAAGGATTACAGAGGAAACCAATCTGTATCCATTCAAAACGTGGATTACAAAAAGTTGCAGGCTCTTCCGACATCCCCTAAGACTTAGGTCATTTTGAAGCATCCTTAAACGTATCATTAAAAAGTTTGATCGGGGGTTGTAAGTATTCAAGTAAATATCCTTGGGAAAGTGATGATGATCAATGTGGAATGTAAAAATACATTTTTAAGTACAAAAAGTACAATCAACCTCCATTTGCAGGAGAAAAGTGAAAGTTGAAAAAATTGCACTTAGCTAAATCTCAGCAGAACACTTGCATAAATATGCTGCATAGTCAGCCAGAATAAGAAAACACCTGTCATCCTTCCAAGCTACTACTTTCCATCACCCTTAATCAATACATTTTCCCTAATTCTCCTTCATATTTAACAATCACCAGCTGTTTCTCTTGGCAGTATTCTCAGAATGTTTTGAGTCTTTTATACGCTTGGCCTGCCTGAGGAACTGGTCTGCTTTCCTCAGCTTCTCCATGGCTCTGGCTAGCAGCTCCTCCGGCGACCTGTCCTCCAGGCTATTGCCCCCCGCTAGGGCCGAGTTCTGCCCAACCTCGGTGCTCCCTTTGGGGACGACGCTCCCCAGGAGCTCCTCTGTATTTTCCAGCTTCAGGGCCACTTCATTTTCAAGATCTGTTAAGTTTTGAGGACCCACGGTGGCCTTTGTCACGGCCACGTCTGTGATTGGCTGTTTAATGTTTTCACCCAATGAGGCCTCAGAGAGGAGATCCCCCAAAGAGGTGGACATGAGCTTGGCTAAGGGTTTGAAGGGGATGGGGGGACAATGGGAGGCCTGACTGACCCTCACCTGGAGGAAGGTGGAGTGTAGGCCAGAGTGATTGTCCTGGGGGGTCTGGGTCGTAGAAGGGCAGTCCTCCACAGTGCTGGGTCCCAAGCTGCCGGGGGTTTCCGTGTCTCCGTCTTGACTCTCATCCATCAGCGCGTCCAGGCCAGCTTGGCTGCCCATTAGGGCAGCGGTGGAGGCTGCCAAAGTGTCCCTGCTCTCTGACCAATCTTCATCGACATCGATGTCCGAGTGTTGGCCGCTGTCGACTGACTTTTCCTCTTCACGCTCACTCTTCTTTTCCGGGGAGAGGTGGCAGGACACGGGGCTGGAGCAGGAGCTGTCTGGCTCAGGGTCACTCAGAGAGAGAACTACGACTGGGAACTCAGACATAGTCTCAACGACCACAGGAACTTTCAGGTCCTCTGTTTCTTCAGTCGGACTGGTTGTGGTCACCACGGCTGATGTTGGTGAAGTGATAGAGTTGAGTTTCTCTCTTGGTGTGGTGGTGATGATGATGTTCTTGGTTTTGTCTGTCGCTTGGCTCTTAGGCTCACTTAGGTGGACGTCTTGAGCCACCACCACTGCTTTGGGAGGAGGGAGGACGACAGGCTTCTTCTTTGTGGGAGGTCCGGGAGGGCCAGGGCTCTTTTTGATTGGCTCCGGTGTCTGAACTGACGGCGTTACTGTGAGTTGGGAAGACTTCATTGTCTGAGGTTCTTCATTGGGGGATATATCCACTCCACCACTAGGGGCAGACTCTTGTTCTTGAGCCATGGGCTTGGCAACTTTCTGCGTCTCTTCTTCTATGGTGGTGGTGGTGGTGACCTCTGGGTGGTCAGTCACAGAGGTTTCAACTTTGACCTCTAGTGGGGTCATGGGTGTTGTAAGCTGAGAGGAAGGAGACTCCTCCTCATCCTCAGCCCCCTCAAGGATACTGCTTTGTTGAACGTCAGATACAATTGTTTCAGAACCCTCTTCCTCCTTCTCCTCTACTTCATCCTCTTCACCTTTCTTCCTCATCCCACTAGCCTCCTCTGTACTCTCCTGCACGGCTGTCTGAGTGGGCTTCTTGTCTTTGGATGGTGGGGTGGGCGGCCTATGTTCCTGGCTGGATTGGGAGGCCTCGGCCAGGTTGTCTGTGGAGCCGCCGATTGGTTTGCCGGGAGGGGTGGGCGGTGGTGCTGACTCGAAGCCCTGCTCTGGGCTGCCCTCAGGGCTGGTGTTCCTGGGGGGTTGGTCTCCGGCTGGAGCAGTGGGCTTGGCCTCTTTGGAGGGTGGCATGGGCGTCTTCAGGACCTTGGAATCCAATCAAATGTTATTTACTTAACATCTTTCATATGGTTGTTACAACACATTGTAAAATACATGGAAAGAAGAGGGTAAAACAACAAATGATAAGCACCTTTTTCTCAGGGCTGGTCTCCCCAGGTGGTTGGTCCTCGGCAGACACTGTGGGCTTGGCCTCTTTGGAGGGCGGCATAGGAGGCTTCAGGACCTGGACAAATGAATTACAATGTTTGTGTGTGCGTGTGCGTGTGTTCACCACAGACGTGTGTGTGGATGCGTTTGTACATGCGTACCACAGGAGGTTGGTGGCACCTTAATTGGGGAGGACGGGCTCTGGAGTGGAATGAGTGGAATAGTATCAAATATAGCCATTATTATGAGCCGTCCTCCCCTCAGCAGCCTCCACTGATACGCATGTGCATGTGAAACAGAAACTATAATGTTTTAAAAATGCAACCTTTTTCTCTGGGCTTCTGTCAGTGCTAGTCTCATCAGGGAGTTGGTCCCCTGCAGAAGCAGCAGCCGTCTCGGCCTCTTTGGAGGGCGGCATGGGGGGCTTCAGGACCTTCTGGGGACTGGGCTCCGTTTCAGACGGCAGACCTTCGTCAGGGCTCTGGGTGGTCTGACACTCCTCTGGGGCCTCGCTGGGTTTGGACGTGGGGGGCATGGGGGGCTTCACAGACTTTTTGGGAGTCTCAGTGGTGTCTGTGGTGATCTGGTGTGTCCCGTTGGGGATGCTGGCATCCACCACGTCCAGGTCATGCCGGAGAATGCCGTCTGATGAGACGTTGGCAACCTGGAAGATGAGGGGAGGGGTTTAACAGCCATCTTATTCCAATGAATTCTATAAACACATAGTACAACATGATGCATTTAGCAGCATCACACACTAGCACTAAGCACTATGTTGCAGATAACACACACACACACACACACACACACACACAGACACACACACACACACACACACACACACACCTCTTTCATGTGTATCCTGGTCGGTGGTCTTCTGTTACGGTTTCCTTTCGGCCTTGTGCGTGTTGCGTGCTCCAACTGACTGGTCTCATCTACCTTCACCTGGGACAAAACAAAAAGGAATGGTTTGATATTGGAGCACTGGAACACAAATGTCGAACACCACTGGTTTCTAGGGGTTATAAAGATAGATAAAGATAGTGCTTATACTAACCTGGTCCTAGATCATGTTTGGAATGACCATAGGAGTTGGCAAGACAACACAAACCGATCTGGGACCAGGCTATGCGTATACCACACTGGTTACGAAACATGCTTTTCAGCATTAAGGAAAACACTTCACCTCGTCAAATATCTTATTCTTTGCTCTGTTGATGCCGTCACTAAAGGCCTTAATCCAAGCCTCCTTCTCCTCCAGGTTCTGAGCCTGGAACTTGACATCATGGACCTGGGAACCAGGAGAACACAGAGCTTAGAACATTAGAACAAAGGCACAGAACCTGGAGAGCTGTCAATCATTCCTTAATTACTATTAAACCTAGAATGAAAAGAAAACACTGTCACTAACCAAGGTGCTGTAATCAAACAGCAAACGCCAAAGAATGTATATTAATTGTGCCATTTAGTTCTCCGCCTAAACAACTTGGATTCCACCACTGACGTAATAATTAGAAACAGTGAATTATGAATACATTGCTGAGTGCCAACCTTAGAATAGCGCTGGAGATAACTACATAATCCAATACTACACAATTCCTATCAAACATTTTCAACAGAGAATTCTTGCTGTCAAATAAATGTCAAAACCAGGAAAGAGGAAAAAAACAGATCGACAAAACCACTGTTCAAAACTAGGGCCAGAGTGGAGAATAGAATTTAGATTAAGGATCATAAAGGTCTGAATCTACAAAACCACTGTTCAAAACTAGGGCCAGAGTGGAGAATAGAATTTAGATTAAGGATCATAAAGGTCTGAATCTACAAAACCACTGTTCAAAACTAGGGCCAGGATGGAGAATAGAATTTAGATTAAGGATCAGAAAGGTCTGAATCTACAAAACCACTGTTCAAAACTAGGGCCAGAATGGAGAATAGAATTTAGATTAAGGATCAGAAAGGTCTGAATCTACAAAACCACTGTTCAAAACTAGGGCCAGAATGGAGAATAGAATTTAGATTAAGGATCAGAAAGGTCTGAATCTACAAAACCACTGTTCAAAACTAGGGCCAGAGTGGAGAATAGAATTTAGATTAAGGATCATAAAGGTCTGAATCTACAAAACCACTGTTCAAAACTAGGGCCAGAGTGGAGAATAGAATTTAGATTAAGGATCAGAAAGGTCTGAATCTACAAAACCACTGTCCAAAACTAGGGCCAGAATGGAGAATAGAATTTAGATTAAGGATCAGAAAGGTCTGAATCTACAAAACCACTGTTCAAAACTAGGGCCAGAGTGGAGTTAAGAAACTAGGGTCAGTATGGAGAATAGAATTGAGATTACGTACCAGAAAGGGCTGAATCTAATAAACCACTGTACAAAACTGTGGAGTTAAGAAACTAGGGCCAGGGTGGAGAATAGAATTGAGATTACGTACCAGAAAGGGCTGAATCTAAGAAACCACTGTACAAAACTGTGGAGTTAAGAAACTAGGGCCAGGGTGGAGAATAGAATAGAAAATAATCAAATATGTAAGAATAGGACAGAAAGGACATACATTCTATTCTATTCAGAGCACTGAGTACAACAGATTAGAGCGAGAAACTAAAAGCTCTGCCTCGGTGGCAGTTCTGGGACATGCACTGGCTGAACTAGTCTGAAGACCATCTTTGTTCCTTTTGACATACCTTCTACTGAGGCCAAGCCAGAGAGCTAAACAGGGTTACCAGGGAGGGAGTGCAGGGGCATCCAAGTAGCTCTTAACATCCTGGTCAAACCCTCTCTGTCCATTCACACTGAATGACAACAGCGCCAACTCAAAACTACAATACTGTATCTTTAGAAGCTAAACTACAAATAGCTTTTAAAGCGCCATAAAACAGCTGTGTAAATGCAATGCATCACAGAACATGCAAATATCCACAGCTTTGAGCAGAAATTATGACAAATGTTTTACATAGACGTTTCTTTGTTAGTGTTTGTGGACTTTGGAGTCTGTATTACAGGGGTGTCTGTTGTGAATGTTAAATAGGTTTCTACTTTCTACGGGCCAAAAGCTGACTGTTGTTCCATCCAGACCTGGGTTCAACTACTATTTGAAATATTTAAAATAATTTGAGCCGTATGAGTCGGCCTGGTGCAGAGTGCCAGGTGGGAAGGGTTTGCTCTTCACTATTGGTTCCATGGCAACAGGCAATGGAACCAAGCACATATAAAATATTTGAAAGTATTTCAAATAGAATTTGAACCCAGGTCTGGTTCCATCCGCTCAGCATTGAGCTCTCTGCTGTTTCAGGTGACCCGGCGACCAGACAGAGACCGAAATAAAAGTTGGCAAACCAAATGCGTGGAAAGCCCTTTGGTTTGTCTTGAGAGTGCTAGGGCCAGCACAACCAACTGCTTACTTCACACAATTCTCCCTGATAAAAACCTCCTCCCTAAAGAAACCAAAACCAAACAGGAAACTAGAGTGCACAAAAACAATAAGTAGGTTGCATCCTGGAATATGTTGATTTAAGAAATACACAAATACTAAAGTGTCTCCCGGGACAGTGTGGGTGTGTGTATGTGTGTGTGTGTATGTATGTATGTGTGTGTGTGTGTGTGTGTGTGTGTGGTGGGGGGGGGGGGCGGTGGCAGTGGGACAAATATTTCGCACCATAACAACAAATGCGTCGAACCACAGCAAGCATTATTAACGCGTCTCCTTAGTTTCATTATCTTCAGGGTTCCCCACTGACTAAATCTTCCAGCGACATAATGAAAGTTCACAGATGTTTACTTTTGTTCCTCTTTGTTTGTTTTTGTAAAAACTTTATTTATACAGCCTATTGTTCAAGTGGTGTGCTTGGTGTTCATGAAGGAGGTGTGGCATCCGGTGTCTTGCTAGGGCCCAGTATATGTAAGACCCGTGTAGTGATGCTTAACAACGTCTATCTAGCCTCCAAAACCAACCCCAGCAGAATTACATGTAGACATTCTCTATTGTCTGGTGGAGTGTGGGACTTTCTCTATTTTATCAAGTTTATTATGTTTGTTTGCACCCTGCTGACATTTTTGAGTGCATGTCAGATATATTCATACTACATACAGACCAACATAGCCTCCTGACTCTAGGAAGTGTGTCAAAACCCAGTTTAAATCCCAGTACCAGAGTCAGAACCACAGAGAACCTGACGTGTTCAGTGTTTAATGGGAGTGTACAGGCCAGCATATAGTTCAACTCCAAAAGTCTTTCCAAGCTGTTGAGGGCTGCTGCATTAAAATAAAGCTGTGGGCTAAGCAGTCTGACTCACACTCCTCTCCTGCCTGGTCACTGTATTTAGGACAGGGGAAAAAGTGACACACACACACACACACACACACACAGACCCCCCTTCCTCTGACATCTGCTCAAGTTGTGGCGTTGGCCAGTCTCCTCATTTGTTAGTAATACATTCTATTTCACCACTTTGGAATCTTCCACATTTCTTGAGACTTTTTCCACTGTCCTTGATCTGGGCCAAGGGGACCTCAGCTCCACCTGCACACATTCATACAGTCCTAAATGCTTTCAATATGAAATAGGCCCTCCTGTATCAGTCCATCCATTCCCTCCTGCATCAGTCCATCCATTCCCTCCTGCATCAGTCCATCCATTCCCTCCTGCATCAGTCCATCCATTCCCTCTTGTATCAGTCCATCCATTCCATCCTGTATCAGTCCATCCATTCCCTCCTGTATCAGTCCATCCATTCCCTCCTGTATCAGTCCATCCATTCCCTCCTGTATCAGTCCATCCATTCCCTCCTGCATCAGTCCATCCATTCCCTCTTGTATCAGTCCATCCATTCCCTCCTGTATCAGTCCATCCATTCCCTCCTGTATCAGTCCATCCATTCCCTTACCATCTGAAATCTCCAACTTCTCAAATTCAGGGGTTATGATGAAGAGTGACCCAGAACTGTGTGTGTGTGTGTGCATGTGTGTTAATGTGTGTGTGTATCTCATAATCACAGTCAGTAACACATAGGAGGGACTGGGGCTTTAACCTATAGGAGGGACTGGGGCTTTAACCTATAGGAGGGACTGGGGCTTTAACCCATAGGAGGGACAGGAGCTTTACCCCGATAGCTGGGACTGGGACTTTAACCCAGAGGAGGGACTGGGGCTTTAACCCATAGGAGGGACTGGGGCTTTAAAGTATAGGAAGGACTGGGGCTTTAACCCATTGGAGGGACTGGGGCTTTAACCCATAGGAGGGACTGGGGCTTTAACTTATAGGAGGGACAGGAGCTTTACCCCGATAGCTGGGACTGGGGCTTTAACCCATAGGAGGGACTGGGGCTTTAACCCAGAGGAGGGACTGGGGCTTTAACCCAGAGGAGGGACTGGGGCTTTAACCCATAGGAGGGACTGGGGCTTTAACCCATAACAGATGCTGGATCTGATCCATTTCCTCTGGTGATGAAGAGTTGAGGCCTACATACCAACCAGGTCTGGTTTAGCAATACACCCCTGTCATCGCTCATGGATTTCGACTGTAGTAAGCACAAGGTTGGGGTCAATTCCATTTCAATTTAGTCTCATTACTTTTGTATTGTGGACAATTGGAATGAAGTAGGATTTTCCGTTTACTTCCTGAATTTAAATGGAATTGACCTGAACCCTGCTGTTTAGCATGTTTGCCTTGAAACCAGGCAGGCAGGCAGACAGACAGACAGACAGAGACAGACAGACAGACAGACAGACAGACAGACAGACAGACAGACAGACAGACAGACAGACAGACAGACTCTTCAAAGACAACCTCTTCTATGGCCGGCCTGTTAGCATACTGCATCCACCTCTGTGAAGCCTCAAGGCCTTGAAAGCCCATAATTACACTCTCTGGCCGCGTTGATAATCACTGAGCAGTGGTGCCACACTGCAGTCTCAGAGAGAGAAAGACCAAACCTGCTGACTTCAAGGGTAAGAGCTTGTCACCTTTCCAAGCGAGAAAATTGTTTTTAAAGTTTTTAAACTTTAACATTTCAGAATCTACAGTTTAGTGTCTAAAGTTTAGTTGAGTGAATGAGCACAAAGCTTTATACACACTGAAGACAAGCTGGAGACTAACTAAGATATTGAATGAAGGGTCTTAGTTATATGATACTTTAGTCCAGACCAGTTTGTCAGTTTCTTTCATACCATGGAGCAGCAAGCTTTGGACCAACTCTGACCTGGAACACCTACTGATTTTTTTCTATTTCACCTCCACTCCCACTTTTCAGAGGTCAACTTGACCTCTTGAATTAAAACAATCACTTGAGAATTGACTAAATCTCTGTGAGCTGACTATCTGACTGACCGGTCAGCATTCTTCCATGGGCCAGCGCCGGTCTACAGATTGGAGGTTGAGAAACACGTTGCCAGGACGACTGACAGTCCAACTCATTTCCCAGATCGCTCTCCTTTGTGTCCGTTAAGAAATAGCTCAAGACAAGCCTTGCTGATGATGACATCACTATGTGACAGCATCTGTCTTCTGAGTTTCAACCATAGAATGTGAGTCAGTAGAACAGACATTTCCATTCAAATTGACATTTGGAATGTTTGAATAATTGATGCATTGCACATGTATGAGGAGCTTTGTCCGTTTGATCAATTTCTCATTCTATGGTTTTCTCATCACAGGCCAACATTACATATGGCTGTTTCATTTACAGTAATGCTCCTGACATAAATGAACCTCTGGGAGTAGACCTGGGTTTTAGCTGTGCTTGATTGAGCTTTCCTGGTACAATGGAAACAATGGACCATTCCCAAAAGTGCAATCCCCGCTCATCTGGCAATCCTGAGTTTCAACTATCATTTGTTTTCTTTCAAAAACGTTAAGAGTTTGATCGAAAACCAGCCTTGGTTTTCGATCAAACTCTTAACGTTTTTGAAAGAAAACAAATAATATTTGAAACCCAGGTTTGTCAAGCAAACAGACAGACCTTTTGATTCAGAGATTCAGAGACATGTCTCTCTGCTCGCTTACAAGGTTGTGAAATAGTGCTCACCTTATTCCCTGATTTGGCCGCTCGTATCAACACCAGTCTATTCTTCTTCGTGAAGGCGCTCCTCAACTCGTGACACTTATCGTAGTTTTCCAGGTCCACTTTCTCCAAGTAGGTCGCAAGGTCCTGCACCAAACAGGCAGAACGTTGTTTACTCTAAAGGGCAAATTGCACCTTTAATTAACTGACGTTCTATTCCAGAAGAACGTGTGTGTGTTTAATGTTTATAAATCTGCCAGGTGGAAATTGAAGGACTACTGAGTGTTTATGGAAATAGTTATTAAAAGTGAAAGAGAACAGTACATCATCTGACAGACATGCATACAATGCATTGATACAGGATATCATCTGACAGACATGCATACAATGCATTGATACAGGATATCATCTGACAGACATGCATAAAATGCATTGATACAGGATATCATCTGACAGACATGCATAAAATGCATTGATACAGGATATCATCTGACAGACATGCATAAAATGCATTGATACAGGATATAATCTGACAGACATGCATAAAATGCATTGATACAGGCTATAATCTGACAGACATGCATAAAATGCATTGATACAGGATATCATCTGACAGACATGCAATAAAATGCATTGATACAGGATATCATAATGAATGTAGTAACATCACAACATTCATTTCAGCAAATGTAGCTTTATGTTTAATATTATTATTATTTTCACTTGTGTCCTGCAGAGTTGGGGTCAATTCTATTCCAATTCCAATACTATTTTTCTAATTGCCTTTCAAGAATTCTTCTAGGACTGTCTGGGAGTGTTCTGAGTGAGGAGGGGAAAACTGAAAAATTGCTGTTATTGGCAGTGAGGTTTGGAACTCTCCTTCTTATTGGTCTATTAACTCATTTACCACCTGGTGATGTCACCAGGCAGGCCAAGACTCCATCCCAACTAAACAGGCTGATATTTCAGGCGGTCTTTTCAAACAGTCATTATCATAATTTCACAGTATTATTCCAACCTCATAGTGTGTAAATATATCTTAAACACAGGGACATCTGCACTGGGCCTTTAATAGTTTATAGAAATGTAGCGTACCTCATTCTCGTACACCACAAGCTCCGTCCTCTCCACCTGGATGTAGCGGTCCTTATAGCTGGCCAGGAATCTGCCTGAGGCCTTTTTCACCCAACCGGCCTTCCATGTGGACATGGTCTCTTTGGACCTGGTGGGGTCCTCGTTGGGCCTGGTGGGGTCCTCTTTCACTTCCTGGGAGGACAACAGCGAAAGGAAATCAGAGTCGCACACAGCAAACTTACACTCGAGGCTATGTCTCAATACTCTTTCCTCCTTCCCTTCATCATCACTTACAGGTGAGTGAGAGGGCAAAGTGTGTTTCCATTATGTAGGCTATGGTTATAGTATTTCCTGTATGGTATGGTCTGTTCATAATATCAGTGGTTGTTTAGGAAAAGAGACACGGAGGGAGAGCTAGTCATAAGGATTGGAACGTGGCCTAATTAAACCTAAAATGTGTCTAGTAAGTATTAGAGCATGTTTCTCTTCATACTCTTGCTACATTTCTTGTGCTGTGTCTGGCTCAAAACGAAGTGACTTTGTATGAGTTTTGTAAACGCCTGAAACCTGACTTCTCAATAGGCCCCGCTGTGGCACTGCAGAGAGCTGTGACACTCAGTAAGTCCAAGGGCACTGCAAGCTGTAGGAGAACTGACACTATAGTGGTTAATGATGACACTTGAGGCATGTGCAGCTAAGTTAACACCGACAACTCTTATTTAGTAACAGTTAATTACATTTTTACACTCCCGCTACCTCTTCCTCCTCTGCTGCTCTGTTTCTCACCTCAGAAAAACACTTATTTCTAGGCAGTTCGCTCTTTTCTCTCTCTGCTCTCAGGTGTTTTTTCTTAGTATCACATTTCAGCTTAGTATCAGTTTCCTATTCTGTACACTGAGGTCACGTAAGGAGGCCATCTTTTGTCTTTCTGTCTACATTGAGTGGAGCATGTGTACTACATCAAATGACATTACTTGATTTGGGTAAAGATACACTTAAATTAAAAAACAGCACCATACAAATCAACATGCAGAAAGTAGGTATAAAGTATTGTAAAAGTAGTAAACTTCTTCCAAGCGGCTGAAAGAAAAACATCCCCATAATTAAAATATGATTTATTTACGTCTCAAAACATTTGAAGTTAGGAACTAAAATACAAAAGTGAAATGATCAAATCACAAGGGGTTCTTTGAGTTGTGTTATTCGGAAAAGACTTCCCAGGGTCCGGTTTCCCAAAAGCATGTTAAGTAGAGGTCGACCGATTAATCGGAATGGACGATTAATTAGGGCCGATTTCAAGTTTTCATAACAATCGGAAATTGGTATGTTTGGCTGATTATTATTTTTTATTTTTTTTTACACCTTTATGTAACTAGGCAAGACAGTTAAGAACACATTCTTATTTTCAATGACGGCCTAGGAACATTGGGTTAACTGCCTTGTTCAGGGGCAGAACAACATATTTTTACCTTGTCAGCTCTGGGATTCAATCTTGCAACCTTACGGTTAACTAGTCCAACGCTCTAACCACCTTATATAAATGTTACTTACCCTACATTATTCATCTCATATGCATACGTATATACTGTACTCTATATCATCAACGGTATCCTTATGTAATACATGTATCACTAGCCACTTTATACTATGCCACTTTGTTTACATACTCATCTCATTTGTACATACTGTACCCGATACCATCTACTGTATCTTGCCTATGCTGCTCTGTACCATCACTCATTCATATATCCTTATGTACATATTCTTTATCCCCTTACACTGTGTACAAGACAGTAGTTTTGGAATTGTTAGTTAGATTACTTGTTATTACTGCATTGTTGGAACTAGAAGCACAAGCATTTCGCTACACTCGCATTAACATCTGCTAACCATGTGTATGTGACAAATAAAATTTGATTTGATTTGATTTGATTTGACCTGACTTACATTGCACTCCACGAGGAGCCTGCCTGTTACGCGAATGCAGTAAGAAGCCAAGGTAAGTTGCTAGCTAGCATTAAACTTATCTTATAAAAAACAATTAGTCAATCAATCATAATCACTAGTTAACTACACATGGTTAATGATAATACTAGTTTATCTAGTGTGTCCTGCGCAACGCATATTAATTGATGCGGTGCGCATTCGCGAAAAAGAACTGTCGTTGCTCCAACGTGTACCTAACCATAAACATCAATGCCTTTCTTAAAATCAATACACAAGTATATATTTTTAAACCTGCATATTTAGTTAATATTGCCTGCTAACATGAATTTCTTTTAACTAGGGAAAATGTGTCACTTCTCTTGCAACAGAGTCAGGGTATATGCAGCATTTGGGCTGCCAGGCTCGCAAACTGTGTGAAGACTATTTCTTCCTAACAAAGACAGCCAAACGGGGGGATGATTTAACAAAAGCGCATTTGCGAAAAAAAAGCACAATCGTTGCACGACTGTACCTAACCATAAACATAAATGCCTTTCTTAAAATCAGTACACAGAAGTATATATTTTTAAACCTGCATATTTAGCGTAAAGAAATCCAGGATAGCAGGCAATATTAACCAGGTGAAATTGTGTCACTTCTCTTGCGTTCATTGCACACAGAGTCAGGATATATGCAACCGTTTGGGCCGCCTGGCTTGTTGCAAACTAATTTGCCAGAATTTTACGTAATTATGACATAACATTGAAGGTTGTGCAATGTAACAGCAATATGTAGACTTAGGGATGACACCCGTTATATAAAATACGGAACGGTTCCTGATTTCACTGAAAGAATAAACGTTTGGTTTTCGAGATGATAGTTTCCGGACTCGACCATATTAACGACCTAAGGCTCGTATTTCTGTGTGTTATTATGTTATAATTAAGGCAGACTCTATTTTCTGTATACATCAATGATGTTGCTCTTGCTGCTGGTGATTCCATGATCCACCTCTACGCAGACGACACCATTCTATATACTTCTGGCCCCTCCTTGGACACTGTGTTAACTAACCTCCAGACGAGCTTCAATGCCATACAACTCTTCTTCTGTGGCCTCCAACTGCTATTAAATGCAAGTAAATCTAAATGCATGCTCTTCAAACGATCACTGTCTGCACCTGCCCGCCCGTCCAGCATCACTACTCTGGACGACTCTGACTTGAATATGTGGACAACTACAAAAATCTTTGTGTCTGGTTAGACTGTAAACTCTCCTTCCAGACTCACATTAAGCATCTCCAATCCAAAATTAAATCTAGAATCGGCTTCCTATATCGCAACAAAGCATCCTTCACTCATGCTGCCAAACATACCCTCGTAAAACTGACCATCCTACCGATCCTCGACTTCGGTGATGTCATCTATAAAATAGCCCCCAACACTCTACTCAACAAACTGGATGCAGTCTATCACAGTGCCATCCGTTTTGTCACCAAAGCCCCATACACTACCCACCACTGCGACCTGTACACTCTCGTTGGTTGGCCCTCGCATCATACTCGTCGCCAAATCCACTGGCTACAGGTTATCTACACGTCTCTGCTAGGTAAAGCCCCGCCTTATCTCAGCTCACTGGTCACCATAGCAGCACCCACTCGTAGCACACGCTCCAGCAGATATATCTCACTGGTCACCCCCAAAGCCAATTCCTCCTTTGGCCGCCTTTCCTTCCAGTTCTCTGCTGCCAATGACTGGAACGAATTGCAAAAATCTCTGAAGCTGGAGACTCACATCTCCCTCACTAGCTTTAAGCACCAGCTGTCAGAGCAGCTTACAGATCACTGCACCTGTACATAGCCCATCTGTAAACAGCCTACCTACCTCATCCCAATACTGGTATTTATTTATTTATTTTGCTCCTTTGCACCCCAGTATCTCTACCTGCACATTCATCTTCTGCCAATCTACCATTCCAGTGTTTAATTGCTATATTGTAATTACTTCGCCACCATGGCCTATTTATTTCCTTAACTTACCTCATTTGCACTCACTGTATATAGACTTTTTGTTTTATTTTGTTCTACTGTATTATTGACTGTATGTTTTGTTCATTCCATGTGTAACTCTGTGTTGTATGTGTCGAATTGCTATGCTTTATCTTGGCCAGGTCGCAGTTGCAAATGAGAACTTGTTCTCAACTAGCCTACCTGGTTAAATAAAGGTGAAATAAAAATAAAATAAAAAAGTCTATGATTTGATAGAGCAGTCTGACTGAGCGATGGTAGGCACGAGCAGGCTCATAAGCATTCATTCAGACAGCACTTTCGTGCGTTTTGCCAGCAGCTCTTCGCCGTGCTTCAAGCATTGTGCTGTTTATGACTTCAAGCCTATCAACTCCCGAGATTAGGCTGGTGTAACCGATGTGAAATGGCTAGCTAGTTTGAAACACACTAATACCGTTTCAAACGTCACTCGCTCTGAGACTTGGAGTAGTTGTTCCCCTTGCTCTGCAAGGGCCGCGGCTTTTGTGGAGCGATGGGTAATGCTGCTTCGAGGGTGGCTGTTCTCGATGTGTTCCTGGTTTGAGCCCAGGTAGGAGCGAGGAGAGGGACAGAAGCTATACTGTTACACTGGCAATACTAAAGTGCCTATAAGAACATCCAATAGTCAAAGGTATATGAAATACAAATCGTATAGAGAGAAATAGTCCTATAATTCCTATAATAACTACAACCTAAAACTTCTTACCTGGGAATATTTAAGACTCATGTTAAAAGGAACCACCAGCTTTCATATGTTCTCATGTTCTGAGCAAGGAACTTCAACTTTAGCTTTCTTACATGGCACATATTGCACTTTTACTTTCTTTTCCAAAACTTTGTTTTTGCATCATGAACATGTTTCATTATTTATTTGAGGCTAAATTGATTTTATTGATGTATTCCATTAAGTTAAAATAAGTGTTCATTCAGTATTGTTGTAATTGTCATTATTACAAATAAATGTAAAAAATCTGCCGAATAATCGGTATCGGCTTTTTTTGGTCCTCCAATAATCGGTATAGGTATCGGCGTTGAAAAATCATAGTCGGTCGACCTCTAATCTTAAGGCTAAGTTCATCGTTAGAACCTTCGTAGGAGAATCATTAAATCTTCGAGCTGATCCCAAAAGCATCGTTATTAATGTTGTACTTGAAAAAAACTCTCGCAATCTAATGCCTGCCTCAGAGCAGCTAAGATGCCTTTTTCCCTCCTGTGTCACTTTATACACAGAAGATCCCTGCTAAACATAGAATCACATGGTTTATCCGCCTCTCTATGACCGCTGATAACTTCAGAACAAAGTTGACTACAAATACAAAGTTGCCAATATATAAATATGTGGTTTTCGATGATGAGTTTATAGGATAGCTAGCAACTTGTAAAAAATGACTCATTCGTATAAGTCAGTAGTATTTTAATAGTATGTAAAAAATTATGTTTATGACTGTTGCCGTTTTAGTTAATTCAATGATAATTATTAGGTGGAAGTCGCTAGCTACAGTATAGCCTAGCTTTTAGCTAGCTAGCAAACTAGCTGCTCTGTAAGATAGCTTGACTTGCCAGAAAATTATGGAAACAAGTTGAGGAAAAAGTAACTAAACATGTTTTATTATCAACTGAAACAATATGTTTCTCCTGTCTTGAATGAAAAGGTCATATTTTGCAATCTCCCAAAATAAATGTGATCTCTGCCGAGAGACTAGGCTCTCCTCCATCTTGTCTTGCATTGGTTGTGAAACCCTATGCTCTCCGTCCAGTAGCAGAAAGAGCTTGCATGAAGCGCAATGAAATACGTCACAATGTAAATGGGGCATCAGTATCGACAAATGCCTCAACAACGCACTTAGCAAACGTTCTCTCTGATTGGTGTTTTGGGAAACGTATGTTACATCTTCAGCCATTGTAGGAAATATTCAATGTTAAAACACTTGTAAGCCTAAGTTCCATCACTATCGGGAAACTGGACAGATCTGAAGCAGAATGCCAGGGTTCTGTTCATAAGGGCACACAACAAAAATGTTGTAAAATGTTTTGCTAGGTATTCCATCCGTTTCATTCTGTTTTCTTCCATTTCTTGCTTAATGAACACCACCCTGTTGTTATATGGAGCTGTCCATACGTGGAGATACCAGTCCAGACCAGGGTATTGAGACCTGAGAAAGCTGACTACAGTTCCAGAGGATTACTGTAGAGTAGCTGTAGCACAATGCTTTCTATCACAATGCTTTTCTATGCTACTCAGTTACTACAAAACATAGTATGAAACTTCCAGCACTGAATAAGACTGGATTGCGTTTGTAATATTAACCAATGAAGAAACAACAACGTAAAACTAAAGCTCACAGCACTATCTACCTCAAACTCCTTTAGGAGACACTGCGCAGTGACTGGTCCTCATTTATTACAGAATAAAACACAAACAACTGCAGGTGCCTGTCTAAAACTCCCAGGCACTCCGAATCTATTGGAGGAAATTCCACAGGATGTCTTTTTAAAGGGTCATCGAGCTGTTTTTCCACTTTCACTGCGACAGCACTGGGAAGAGTGGCTCCGCTTTGCACACAGAGGAAAGGTACAGCTGTGAGGAGAGGAAAGGCCTAGAGAGAGAGGGGGAGTGACACAGAGAGGTTAAAGGAGTTAGAAAGAGATGAAGGGAGAAGGTTAGAGGTGATAGAGGAATGAAAGAGGAAGAGAGAGAGAAAGAGGAAGGGAAATACAGAGAAGTGGAGAGAGAGGGAGAGAGAAAGAGAGAAGGAAAGAGAGAGAAAAAGAGAGACAGATAAAAGGCAGTCATTGGTCTTCCACAGTGCATTGTCCAGAAAACAGAAACATGAGAGAGAGGGGACATGGCATGCATCGCTGTCTCTAAGTGAAAGAGGAAAGCACTGATTGGCCTTTGTCTCTCTGACACACACACACACACACACACACACTGAAGGCCAGGCCAGTGGAAAGTGGAACACATCACAGTGTACTGTACAATGCCTGACAGTACAGCTCACCCCTGCCAATAATGCTGGGTGTGGTGCTGGATACATCTACACTGTTAGAAAAAGGGTTCCAAAATTATTCTTCAGCTGTCCTCATAGGAGAACCCTTTTTGCTTCCAGGTCAAACTATTTTGGGTTTCATGTAGAACCTTCTCTGTAAAGGGTTCTATATGGAACTCAAGGGGATTCTTCCTAGAACCAAAAAGGGTTCTTCAAAGGGTTATCCACTGAGGGAAGCCGAAGAACCATTTTAGGTTCTAGATAGCACCTTTTTTTCTCAGAGTGTACATTATAGAAGAGATATTTTGCACTACAGCAGCTGGCTTGACTCTGTGTCTTCCATTGTGCAGCTTAACATTGGCTAGCATAGTTAGCTAAAGTGAGGGAATGCTGTTAGGTGCAACATTTTAATGGACTCACGTCATACAACATTGTGGCATGTGGCAACATTAGCCATGTTGGCTAGTTAACCAAACTCAACATGCTGGTAAAAGTGCAACAGTCTCTGTTTCCTTGATTGTACAGTTATCATTGTGGCAAGTGGCAACATTAGCCATGTTGGCTAGTTATCCCAACTGAGCTTACTGGTTGGAAGCTCACAGAGCTCTGTGGTGTCGGCCATTGTTGCAAGCAACTTTAGCAGTGTTAGCTAGTTAGCCAAGCTGAACATGCCAGAAGGTGTAACAGTTCCAAACATGGATCTGCTTTTAGCTTTACCACATATCGACTCCCACAGGAAGAGATGCTTGGTTAATCAGTGGACATCCCAAAATGACATCTGATAATGACTGTCGTATGCTAGCATGTAATGACGAGTGTAACATTATGAAGTTGAAGTTTACACGGGTTTGTGCCTCTCTGAGGATGTTTGAAATAAGACGAGCAAATACACAATTAATATAAAACTGTATTGGGCCAAGCTTTGTTATTGTGTCATAAATGGATGTCTTCCAAATTCTCATTTCACATGAGAAAACCTAACCCAAAAACCAAGCCGGAGCCAAATCCAAAACCTCCCTTTTCTTATGCCTTTGCAATATCTGATTCACTTTACAACTCTTTCAACAACCATCCCAAATGGGCTGAGGCCGAGCCCTCATTTCAAGGCCTTAAAAAAGGCACACCTTAGCCGACATGTGTTCCTTATAAAGTCTCCATCTGGGATGAATTGAGTTCCATGCTGCCCTGCCCGGCTTGAACTCACCACACGTCCTAATCAACATCATCTGAGTTAACAAGGTCTCCCCTTTCCACTGGTTGACTTAGCTAGCTATTAGGGGAAGTGGGAGAGAGGAGAGAAGACACCTTAGTTTCCTTTGAGAGAGTGGGGAATAGGGGAAGTGGGAGAGAGGAGAGAAGACACCTTAGTTTCCTTTGAGAGAGTGGGGAATAGGGGAAGTGGGAGAGAGGAGAGAAGACACCTTAGTATCCTTTGAGAGAGTGGGGAATAGGGGAAGTGGGAGAGAGGAGAGAAGACACCTTAGTATCCTTTGAGAGAGTGGGGAATAGGGGAAGTGGGAGAGAGGAGAGAAGACACCTTAGCATCCTTTGAGAGAGTGGGGAATAGGGGAAGTGGGAGAGAGGAGAGAAGACACCTTAGTATCCTTTGAGAGAGTGGGGAATAGGGGAAGTGGGAGAGGTGTACTTTAACTATATGCACATCATAACAAGACTGTATATAGACATAATATGACACTTGACATTGTATTTATTCGCTTGGAACCTTTGTGAGTGTAATTTTTTATGTTAATTTTATTTGTATTGTTTATTTCACTTTTGTTTATCTATTTCACTTGCTTTGGCAATGTAAAAATATGTTTCCAGTGTCAATAAAACCCCTTAAATTGAATTGAGAGAGCGGGGTAGAGGTGAGAGAGGGAGGGAGAGGTGAGAGAGGGAGGGAGGGAGAGGTGAGAGAGGGGGGAATAGGAGAGACGTAGAGCTCTCAAAGATACTAACAAACAAGAGGAAGTCCCAAAGAAATACCCTATTGCACACACACACACACACACACACACACACACACACACACACACACACACACACACACACATACACACACACACACACACACACACACACACACACACACACACACACACGTATCAACAACACCATCAGAGTTTCAGAGGGAACTCAGTCACACACACTTACTCACACACAACCATTGTGCAGCACAAGTCCAAATGCCGGGAAACGACGGTCAGAAATTGACTATTGTGCAGCACAAGGCTGAGCGGTGGTCAAAGAGGGTTAATTGTTTTCCTCACATAATGTGCAAGTCTGTTTCCTCAGACTGTGGTCCAGCAGGCTGACACACACCATGGCCATGCTTCCAGCAACAGCAGAACGTGACTGACAATTACAGAAGAAGTGTCGAAGAAGTGTTGGTGTCAGTGATACTGAGCCAAAAGAACCTCCCCACTGGGCACAGACGTCAGTTCAACGTCTAAATTTGATTTACATTAGGTTGAGAAATGCCCTTACATTGATGACTTTTTGCAAATCCAATCAGTTCATTCAACGTCATCACATTGACTTTTTTGGTTGAAATGAGGTGGAAACAACGTTGATTGAACAGTTTTTGCCCAATGGGTAGGTAGTGTTTATTGTGTGTGTGTGTGTGTGTGTGTGTGTGTGTGTGTGTGTGTGTGTGTGTGTGTGTGTGTGTGTGTGTGTGTGTGTGAGAGAGAGAGAGGGGGGGGGGGACAGAAAGAAAGATAAAGTGAGGGGTTGAGAAAAACAGACAGAGAAAGAGTCAGAGATAGAAAGATAGAGTGAAGTGAGAGGATGAGGGGAGAGAGGGGAGGGGTCAGTGACAGAGTGCTAAAACAGCTGCTTGTGTATAACAGGCAGCTAGCCAGGCAGTGGCCTTCACTGAGCCGCCAGACACTGTCCAGCCACACCGGTGTATATAAACCCGGCCCACGAGGAATGGCCTGTCAACCTATTGCTGTGACTCAGAGGACTAGAATGAAGTTGCCCATAGACACTGACCTGAGGACAGTTTTGAGTTTTAAACCCTAATGATTAAGGTGAAATGTGTGGGTAGGGTAAGCTGATCCTAGATCTGCTATAGGAAATGTCTACCAAGAGAGACTGCACAGACACACAGCTGAACCCTTTCCGCCAGTCCTACCTAATAGGGTCTTTCATTTACCAATTAAGATCACATTAGTATAGCTACATATAGGGCATTCAGTGTGGTTAGTCCAGCTGTTCATATAGTTATACTGATGTGAAAACATAGTGATGGCTGACTTGATTTCCTCTCAGGGCTAGTTTCCAGGCCTAGTCCAGGACTAACAGGTCAGTTTCCATTAAACTGGCCCTTGGTCTTTACAATAAACCTTTGGAAACAATCCATGTATAGCTTGAAAATATGGTTAACACTATAAGTCATTCTTATGGACTGTTAGTCTTGGAATTCATAGTCCATCTGAATATGAGAGTGGTTCCATTTCTCCAGCCTCATCCCTCAGTTTACCAAACCAAGTGGCAGGGTCAGGCTGGTCAAATGACAGGTTGTACCTTTAACACTTCTGGGGGTGTTGGGTCAATATTTCATGTTTATGAACGTGCCCTGATTTGTTATGGGACTGCCAGGCACCCCTGTAGTATAAACCTTGACTGCATGGTGGTCCTTATCTCACCCCTGCACTCTGGTTATTAATGTAAGACTACACTAACACTACACTAACACTACACTACTGTAATAGGATAGTGCTGCTAAGGGCTAAACCTCTGTGTGCAAGGGGTTTTCTGAGGTCATTAAGAACATTTTCTTTTAAAATCAATTGCTCCACGTCAATTGTGACACAGTTGTTTAAATCAATGTTTATGTAGCTGAGAGAAGCTCCTAGAAGTACCATACCTTGCTGGGCATAGTACTTTTTTTGACCATGAATTTACATTCCATACTACTTCATCTCCCGTGACTCAGCATCTAGACTGAGAGAATCTGCCAGGACTGACTGGGATGTGGGAGATAACAGCAGCATTAGTGACTCAGCATCTAGACTGAGAGAATCTGCCAGGACTGACTGGGATGTGGGAGATAACAGCAGCATTAGTGACTCAGCATCTAGACTGAGAGAATCTGCCAGGACTGACTGGGATGTGGGAGATAACAGCAGCATTAGTGACTCAGCATCTAGACTGAGAGAATCTGCCAGGACTGACTGGGATGTGGGAGATAACAGCAGCATTAGTGACTCAGCATCTAGACTGAGAGAATCTGCCAGGACTGACTGGGATGTGGGAGATAACAGCAGCATTAGTGACTCAGCATCTAGACTGAGAGAATCTGCCAGGACTGACTGGGATGTGGGAGATAACAGCAGCATTAGTGACTCAGCATCTAGACTGAGAGAATCTGCCAGGACTGACTGGGATGTGGGAGATAACAGCAGCATTAGTGACTCAGCATCTAGACTGAGAGAATCTGCCAGGACTGACTGGGATGTGGGAGATAACAGCAGCATTAGTTCCGTTTTAAGGGTTTTGTCACTGGTTATTTGGACGTATCAGGACTGGGTGAAGGCGGTGCATAAACCGCGTCGTCTTGAGAGCTTCGTGCCTGTGCCCACATGGGGTGGAGGGGGGGGGGCTTTGGCTGAGAGTTTCTTGTTGCAAGGTGGAGACTTCGTTTCTGCCAGAACTCACAATTTGTAGGAACACAGAAGTTAACCATGCAGCTGACTTCTGGGTTAACAGAGATTATAGGCTACTATGACAAGAGTTTCACTGCATCGCAAGCGCGCGCGTGTGCGTGTGTGTGTATGTGTGTTTGCACCAGCGTATGTATATGTGTGTGTGTGTGTGTGTGTGTGTGTGTGTGTGTGTGTGTGTGTGTGTGTGTGTGCGTGTGTGTGCGTTTGCACCAGCGTGTGTATATGTGTGTGTGCAAAAAGTTGCAAAGTAGCCAATTTTGATTGATTTACTGTTTTACTGCTCTGTTCGACTTCCTCATTCTAGTAGCAGCTTCCGGAAACTCGCCTCAATGTCATCTACGGCTTGCTATATGAGTTGTTGCACATACAGTAGGCCTGTTTATCCCATTAAGACATCTTTAAAACACACAGGTCACTGCTTGTCAGTTCAGGCCTACTCTTTTTAACGTCAGTACATTCAAACAAAAGAAGGGAAAATAGGCCTCCAGATGAAGTTTTAAAAGCAGTACATCTTCTTCTGTTCTAACTAGCCTATTTAGGATGTAGGATCATTCAGGATAGGACGAGAGCCTTACATATCAGGTGACTCAGTAGTTCTTTCAGTCTGACCCAAGCTGCATTGCATCCCCAGACAACACTGCGGTGTCAGGCCTACTGACCATGGTTGTAGGTATGGTGACTTTGTTCACATTCAATAACTGATTTGAGAACAGCTCTCCATAACACATAACATATCAGGGTTGGGTTACATGTTATCGGTTTGAGAAGAACTGTAACTGTAATCAGATACTTTACCAGTAAAACTATTGTAATACGATTACAGATAGTTTTGAAAAACTAGATGATTACATCTTGGATTAAATTCAGAAAGGATGTTTGTTTTCTCAATGACATTCAAATGCATTGCAATGCATCAAAGCATTGAAAAAACGCGCAAGTTTAAATTTGTTCCACCAGAGCAAGTCTGACCACAAGTTCAGAGACCACTATGATGACACACCAAATGCGTTTGATGGATAATTTTTGTCTTCTTCCAATGCCTCTCAGATTATGTTACTGAATTTGGTTAATCCAAAAATGATGTTACTGATTATAATTTTGGACAGGTAACTAGTACTGTTTTTTTATATATATTTTTGATTGAACCTTTATTTAACTAGGCAAGTCAGTTAAGAACAAATTCTTATTTACAATTGTGTACCACCCTACTGTAACCGATTACATTTAGAAAGTAACCTACCTAACCCTGTAGGCTAAAATGTATCCAAATAGCTACAATGTAGTTATTACAATGTAAAAATACAGTTATTAACCCCTCCTCCTCCTCCCCTAACATCTCCATGGCTACAGGGGCAGCAGCCAGCAACGGAGGGGTGAGAGAAACCACTGTAAATGCCCCAGTAGCAGTAGTAGGCTACCGTTGAAAGCAGCAGGTTGTCAGGTGCGTGGCTTTAACAGCTCCTGGCACCTGAGTTTGAACTGTGAAAAGTACGATGCGTTGTTGGAGCCTATTGACGCATAGCATATCAGTTTGATGAAACACAAATTATTATTTTCTTCGCCGATACTTCAACAGGCTATTTGTAGTGTGTAGTGTCCATCCAATAAACTGCGGCTTGTTTTATATCTAGGCTACATTGCTCGTTTAACTCTTTTTTTTCTGACCTTGAATGATGATGAGTTTGAGACTACTTTCCTACCCCTCCGTGAGTGTTTAGATTGACCTATGTCGCCACTGAGAAAATGTAAGAATCTTTACTAAGGTTAAACTTTCATTAGACCTGTAGCCTTTATTTAATTTAAAACCAACCATAGCCGACCGAGATTCCACCAATGCCGCCCATCAGAACAATGCAATAGACTGAATACTCACGTCTTCCATGATAAAAACGAATATCCGTTATACTATGTGTGGAGGAATAACACTCGAAGGCGGCCGTTATTCTTGACAAAAAGTCAGTATTTCACTTCTTTTAGACAGCAACCAACTATTATCCAACATGACTCGAATATGAGGAAGAAAATAAGGAACTGTAAAAGTTTGGACGCGGAACGGTCTTGTCTTTTTCTTTCCTCTTTCGACGCGTTCGACTCAGCTACGAAACAAGTTTGAAGAAAAAGTTTGGTTTCCGGTAAGTCCCTGAATGCCTCAGCGCGTCGATAGACAGGGTATGTCAATCGAACTGAATCCCTTAGGCGCAGTGAAGGCCGTAACAAATTGACGTAGGCTAGCCATTTTCTCAAGTGTTCACGCAGTGCAAATGTGAGTGAGCGCCTTTAAACTTCGCACTGTCTCTGTCACCAACACAGTAACCTATTGTATAACTGTGAGAAGTAAGCTTGTCCTTTGACACAATGAATGACGCCATAAAACCATCGTCCTGAACTCATGATAAAAACACAGCACTGCAAGACCAATAAAACAGATTGTATAACGCATTCCTATACAGGCGGAATAAAACACATGGAACTGTATCCTTTTTGTCATCCTCATTTGTTTGTTTTTATGAATATCAAACTACACCCACTATCCCACTGTGTTTGTCCTTAATGAAAACAATTGCACATGTCAACATTTCTGAATAGGCCTAGCCTACACTGAATCAGATGTGGTCATCACTGTAATAAAACAACAGGTTGTATGTAATAAAATGACACGTTGTTTGACGAATTACTTGACATTATGCCCTTTAACGTTCCCTGTCACGCTAACGTTTTCATTCAACCTAGAGCTGTACCACTGTGGGTTGGATAAACAGTGGATTAATTATAAACTCCAAACTTGTCTCTTCTTACTTCCTGATAGGTGTGGTGGCTGTTATTGGTTAGAGGGGATGTATTGTCTGTCACAACACTGAGCTATAAAAAACGGAGCTCCCCTGGGCGGGGCTGCAGTTTACTCTAAATGAACAGTTCTCTTGCATAATTCATTTCTCAATGCTTATAGCTTAAAATAAATACATGTATTTCATGTGAAGCTGTGTGTGTGTCATACATATTGTGTGTGTGTATGTGTGTGTGTATGTGAGTGGGGGTATGTGTGTGTGTATGTGAGTGGGGGGTATGTGTGTGTGTATGTGAGTGGGGGGTATGTGTGTGTGTGTATGTGAGTGGGGGGTATGTGTGTGTGTGTATGTGAGTGGGGGTATGTGAACCCATGCATATGTGGCGCACATAAAATGTATGGTCACATTTATGTTTATGTATTTTCTTTGTATTGGGGAAGAATGCTTTAACTGAAATGTCAGTCCTCCAAGGTTTCGCCATTGCGATGCCTTTATACACCTGTTGGCCAGTCGGGGGCAGTGAGACATGTTTACTTCACACTGGGACTTTTTTAAATGTTCTATTCTTATTTCACCTTTATTTAACCAGGTAGGCTAGTTGAGAACAAGTTCTCATTTACCACTGCGACCTGGCCAAGAAAAGCAAAGCAGTTCAACACAAACAACAGAGTTACACATGGAATAAACAAACATACAGTCAATAATACAGTAGAAAAAGTCTATATACAGCATGTGCAAATGAGGTAAGATAAGGGAGGTAAAGCAATAAATAGGCCATGGTGGCGAAGTAATTACAATATTGCAATTAAACACTGGAGTGATAGATGTGCAGAAGAGGAATGTGCATGTCGAGAGACTGGGGTGCAAAGGAGCAAGATAAATAAATAAATACAGTATGGGGATGAGGTAGTTGGATGGGCTATTTACAGATGGGCTATGTACAGGTGCAGTGATCTGTGAGCTGCTCTGACAGCTGGTGCTTAAAGTTAGTGAGGGAGATATGAGTCTCCAGCTTCAGTGATTTTTGCAGTTCGTTCCAGTCATTGGCAGCAGAGAACTGGAAGGAAAGGCGGCCAAAAGAGGAATTAGCTTTGGGGGTGACCAGTGAAATATACCTGCTGGAGCGCGTGCTACGGGTGGGTGCTGCTATGGTGACCAGTGAGCTGAGATAAGGCCAGGCTTTACCTAGCAAAGACATGTAGATGACCTGGAGCCAGTGGGTTTGGCGACGAGTATGAAGCGAGAGCCAGCCAACGAGAGCATACAGGTCGCAGTGGTGGGTAGTATATGGGGCTTTAGGGACAAAACGGATGACACTGTGATAGACTGCATCCAATTTGTTGAGTAGAGAGTTGGAGGCTATTTTGTAAATGACATCGCCGAAGTCGATGCTGTAGTGATGCTGGACGGGCGGGTAGGTGCGGACAGCGATCGGTTGAAGAGCATGCATTTAGTTTTACTTGCATTTAAGAGCAGTTGGAGACCACGGAAGGAGAGTTGTATGGCGTTGAAGCGCGTCTGGAGGTTAGTTAACACAGTGTCCAAAGAAGGGCCAGAAGTATACAAAATGGTGTCATCTGCGTAGAGGTAGATCAGAGAATCACCAGCAGCAAGAGCTACATCATTGATGTATACAGAGAAGAGAGTCGGCCCGAGAATTGAACCCTGTGGCACCCCCATAGAGACTGCCAGACTATATGTGATCCCGCACCTGTGTGTTCTCATAATTGAAAGAACCTTTGAAAGGGATGCCATGTTCTCCTGTTTCATCATTTATCCTGTGTTACAGGTCAGTAAAGTGTCAAAATAAACAGAATGCCACAATATCGTTTTGTAGCTTGCCTGTTGAAGACAGAAAATGCATGTTGAGTGTAACATTAAATGATGTGGCGGTGCATTCCTGTGATCTAGAAATAAACTAATTGTTATTTTTGAAAAAGACACTCCTGACAACATCCTAAGGGTTTAGAGAATGTAATGTTGTAACTGTGATGTTTAAGAACTTTGTAATTGTTGTACTGTGAAAAGCTGCTAGTTTACAGCCAGCTCCGGTTAGCTATTGGCTCGTTCCGGTTAGCTGTTTGCTAGCTCCGGCCAGTTGATTGCTAGCTCCGGTTAGCTATTAGCTAGCGCTGGTTAGCTTTTGGCTCGTTCCGGTTAGCTGTTTGCTAGCTCCGGCCAGTTGATTGCTAACTTCGGTTAGCGCTATGCTAGCTTGTTCAGTCATTTTCCAATTATTAGCATGAATGTAATTTGCAATAGTCTTGTCTTTCTATTAACCCTTTTTAAACTGGGTGAATGTATTTTGAGCATGGGTATAAAGTATCTTCCAATGAGTTATACCAGTCTTTAAAGGCTTTCATGTTTTAGAGTCTCCTATGGGGCTTTAGTGGGCAACAGTCAACTACATAATTATAACATAAACAGGTGAATTAAAGTTAAGAGTAAATGTGTTTGGGGTATAAATGTAAAGAATTTTAGGATGTGAATTGGATTGTAATATAATATTTTTGATGTTTATGAAATACTATGTCAGGGATTTATGAGACAAATGATTAAATACACTTTAAACAAAAAACTAAAAAAACATTGAAATACAATGAAAAGACAGAAAAAGACGATTTGCACTTGAGAGAATTTTGAATAAAATAATTGAGGGAACCTTTGAAAGAGAAGCCACTCTCTCCTGTTTCATCATTTATCCTGTGTTACAGGAACTATTATCTGCTGCATCAGTCCCAAAACTGGGACCTGTAACACTTATGTGTTTCTGTGTTTCTCTCTCTCTCTGTGTGTGTGTGTGTGTGTGTGTGTGTGTGTGTGTGTGTGTGTGTGTGTGTGTGTGTGTGTGTGTGTGTGTGTGTGTACATGCATGCATGTGTGTGTACGTGCTGTTACAGTTACATGCAGTGAGGCAGATTAGAAACTAAACTACACTGACATTTAATTGAACATCACCTTATTTAGAGGAAGAGGAAGTGGTGAATGGTGCATAAGGCATGCTTTCTCATTAGTGGTCCACTGTTTGCTCAATAAAGTCTGAGCACCCAAGAAGAAGACCTTGTTGGTCACATGGCCTATTTCTACTTCTAATGAAAGTATCCTTGAGCAGGGTCTCTCTCTTTCCCTTTTTTCTTACACTTTTCTCCCACATTGAAGCTTCTTCCACTCTTCAACTCATGCACAGGACTTTGTCAGGACAAGTTACACATCCACCTCTACTATCTTACCAACAACCACAACCAATATCCATCATAAAAATGAGTTTCTTCGTACATGCACAATATTTAGTGGTAGCAGTGAGAGTCATAATCAAAACAAGTAGAAACACTTGTTTAGTGAAGGCTGCATGAAGAGTGAAATGTGTAACCAAAAAGGTCATTTTTATCTATGAGCCCAGTCGCCTGTAAAACCCAACCACAGTCCTACACTCAAACACTGCTGTGAGTCTGCCCAACATGTGCCTGCATCACCAGTGAAGCACCACCCTCAAGCAGTCTTTGGGAAGTGCATTGATTTAACTCAAGCTCTCTGTCTGGTCTGGACTTGAGTAATCTGAGGGAAAAGTAGGATCGGACACTGCTCTTAGTTCAGTTGTGAGTTATCTCCCCAATGGTTAATGAGGATAGGATCTGACAAGCATAGATGATCCTAGATCTGTGATGTGCCTAAGTCACAGGAGGTTGGTGACACCTTATTTGGGGAGGACGGGCTTGTGGTAATGGCTGGAGGGGAATGAGTGGAATGGTATCAAATACATGGTTTCCATTGGCTCCATTCCAGCTATTATTATGAGCCATTCTCCTCTCAGCAGCCTCCACTGGCCAAGTGTACCTCTAACCATAACGCTGTGTCTCAGCCAATTTCCCCAACATTAATGTGTTCACTGTCTGCTTCAAAGTCAGTGGGAGCTATCCAAATAGCTACTGAGGTAATATGGAAAATAACAAAGTACAGTGTATTCGGAAAGTATTCAGACCTCTTGACTTCTTCCACATTTTGTACAGCCTTATTCTAAAATTGATTACATAGTTTTTCCCCCTCATCAATCTACACACAATACCCCATAATGACATCACAATACCCCATAATGACATCACAATACCCCATAATGACATCACAATACCCCATAATGACAAAGCAAAACAGTTTTTTTCTTTTTGCACATGTATAAAAAATATATAAAAACATATCACATTTACATAAGTATTCAGACCCTTTACTCAGTACTTTGATGAAGCACCTTTGGCAGTGATTACAGCCTTGAGTCTTCTTGGGTACGATGCTACAAGCTTGGCACACCTGTATTTGAGGAGTTTCTCCCATTCTTCTCTGCAGATCCTCTCAAGCTCTGTCAGGTTGGATGGGGAGCATTGCTGCACAGCTATTTTCATGTCCCTCCAGAGATGTTCAATTGGCTCTGGCTGGGCCACTCAAGGACATTCAGAGACTTGTCCCAAAGCCACTCTTGCATTGTCTTGGGTGTGTGCTTAGGGTCGTGAACGCTTAGGGTCCTGAGCGCTCTGGAGCAGGTTTTCATCAAAGATCTCTCTGTACTTTGCTCCGTTCATCTTTCCCTTGATCCTGACTAGTCTCCCAGTCCCAGCTGCTGAAAAACATCCCCACAGCATGATGCTGCCACCACCATGCTTCACCGTATCTTGGTTTCGTCAGACCAGAGAATCTTGTTTCTCATGGTCTGAGAGTCCTTTAAGTACCTTTTGGCAAACTCCAAGTGGGAGTTTTACTGAGGAGTCGCTTCCATCTGGCCTAATTGGTGAAATGCTGCAAAGATGGTTGTCCTTCTGGAAGATTCTCCCATCTCCACAGAGGAAGTCTGGAGCTCTGTCCGAGTGATCATCGGGTTCTTGGTCCTTCCTTGACCAAGGCCTTTCTCCCTCAATTGCTCAGGTTGGCTGGGTGGCCAGCTCTAGGAAGATTCTTGGTGGTAACAAAATTCTTCCATTTAAGAATGATGGAGGCCACTGTTTTCTTGGGGACTTTCAATGCTGCAGAAATGTTTGTGTACCCATCCTTAGATCTGTGCACCGACACAATCCAGCCTTGGAGCTCTACGAACAATTCCTTCGACATGGCTTGGTTTTTGTTCTGACATGCATTGTCAACTGGCGTGTGCCTTTCCAAATCATGTCCAATCAATTGAATTTACCACAGGTGGACTCCAATCAAGTTGTAGAAACATTACAAGGATTATCAATGGAAACAGGATGCACCTGAGCTCAATTTCAAGAGTCATAGGAAAGGGTCTGAATACTTATGTAAATAAGGTATTTAAAATATATATATATATATATATATATATATATATATATATATATATATATATATATATACACTTTGTCATTATGGGATATTGTATGTAGATTGATGACAATTATTTATTGAATAATTTTAGAATAAGGCATAACAATGTTGAAAAAGTCAAGGGTTCTTAATACTTTCCGAATGCACTGTAGTTCCTTCAAAATATGTTTCCGATATAATGTTTTGTATTTACTCACTCAATTTCCTGTTTGTTTCATGACCAAAGTGTAGGGTGAATGACCCTAGACACTGATCTTGGCTCAGATTTCCCCATTAATGATTAAGTTTAG